>NW_024753455.1:0-18378 GCF_018991925.1 Homarus americanus | reverse complement strand
TCTGGATTTTGTTTATTGATCTAAAAGGATTTTTTGGGCTTTGTGGTTTAACTTTTTTGGTTGTGGTTTGACTTTATGGTTGTCTTTTGACTTTTTTGGTTTTGTGGTTTAATTTGCTGAGGGAGGAATTAATGTTGTTTTTATGGGAAGAGGTCAGGTTTAGTATCTCCATGACACTGTCCAGAATACCTTACGAGTACTGGGATGGTTTAGGTGAATGATGAGTTTTGGGAGGGAGAGAGAGAGAGAGAGATACTGTAATATAAACCCACTGAACGTTACATAACCACTGCAATATAATAGACGTGCTGAATGTTACATAAACGCTGTAATATGGACCGTAGTGAATACATCTTTAACTCTAGTGGTCGCCGTTTTATCACCTCGTTCTGTGGCGTAAAGAGGAAGTGCTGGTGGCGTGAACACTGAGGATTGACAGAGAGTGTGTGGTGTGGTGAGGTTGGTTGGGGTGGGGTGGGGTGGGGTGGAGTGGGGTGTGGTGTGGTGTGGTGTGGTGAGGTTGGGTTGGGTTGGGTTGGGTTGGGTTAGGTTGGGTTGGGTTGGGTTAGGTTGGGTTGGGTTAGGTTGGGTTAAATATATGTCTTTGTGTCATATCATGTTAGGACACACACACACACACAAACACAACATTCATACTCCCCAAGCTCACCTATGCCTTCCCTACCTGGTCTTCCTCCCTAAATGCCACACAGCGTAAACACCTAGAAAAAGTGCAAAAGAGGGCATGCAAGATTATTCTCTCCCCTTCCTACTCCACATATCAAGAAGCACTCAACACACTGACCCTCTCGGCTCTCACTGACCATCACCGCGACCTCATCTGCAAATTTGGTGAGAAGTTTCTGCCCCATCCTCGACACGGGCTCCTACTACCACCCGAGATCCCTCGCCCGAGAATTGCTGTTCAACACCACAACCGCATCCAGCCCATACGTGCACGAACTGATCGCTATAAGAACAGCCCAGTCCCAACCATTGTAAAAATTATCAACAACTCGTAATCAACCAGTGTGTTCACTCCCAGTCAATCTTACCATTTGCACTGTTACTATGTTGAAATGCCCTGTAGTATGACCTTCTCCCCACCTAGTTATTATATATCATATTTATATCACTTAGATGTTACTTGTATATTATTTGTCAATCAAGAGACCCATTCCCCAATTATGCAACTGTATATTTTCAGACTTCCGGCTGCCATGCTCTTTCAATAAACCGTTAGTTTATTATTATTATTAGTATTATTATTATTATTATTATTATTATTATTATTATTATTATTATTATTATTGCACACAGTAGAAAGGTTAACTCTGTGGGATCCATACTCGCTTCTGATACAGGAAGACAAACGTTCGATCCCAGTTGAGTCTGTCGGTATTTCTGGAGCCAGATATTTCCTCTATCGTCGTCTTAAGAAATATGATAATTTTGCTTGTTTTTCCAGACGCGGGGAACATTAGGGGCACGAAAGTTAGTCTACCGTGTGTGTGTGTGCGTGTGTGTGTGTGTGTGTGTGTGTGTGTGTGTGTGTGTGTTCTCACGTAAGTATAATTTTACACAGGTAAGATCATATACAAACATGCGCGATACAAAAAATACACCACCACCACCACATACACCACATACACCACCACCATCACATACACCACATACACCACCACCATCACATACACCACATACACCACCATCACCACATACACCACATACACCACCACCACCACATACACCACATACACCACCACCATCACATACACCACATACACCACCACCACCACATACACCACATACACCACCACCACCACATACACCACATACACCACCACCACCACATACACCACATACACCACCACCACCACATACACCACATACACCACCACCACAAAAATACATCAAAGGCGAATCGAAAACTTCCTCACGAGTTCTCAGCTGAAGCTCCCCGGCCGCTGCAGTGAACGCCTGGGGCAAACAACGTGACGAGAAACTATCAGAAAGCCAGCCAGCGTTCAGCGTTTTCTTGGGGGGTTAATAACAACAGGAGGGTGGAGGAGGAGGGAAGGAGGGGAGGGAGGGAGGAGGAGGTGGTGGAAGGGGGAAGGAGGGAGGGGTGGAGGAAAGGGCCAGGGGCAGTGCAGTAGGAGGAGGAGAAGGAGGAGGTGAGGGAGTTCAGAAGGAAATGGGGGGGAGGAGCAGCATTAGGAGGAGAGGGAGGAGGAGGAAGAAGGGGGGGGGTAGGAGGACGAAGAGGAGTAGGAAGAAGAGGAGGAGCAGCAGCAGGAGGAAGAAGACGCCCCCCAAACACCCAAGGTCTTCTTAAGGGAAATAAAAACATTAATTTCAAACTCCATTATAACACAGGTCACGATAGCAGCAGCGGCGTCAGCGGAACCGGCAGCATGCAGGTAAATAGGTGGGATATTGTCAGCAGGAGGTTGTGAGCAGGAGGTTGTGAGCAGGAGGTTGTGAGCAGGAGGTTGTGAGCAGGAGGTTGTGAGCAAGAGGTTGTCAGCAGGAGGTTGTGAGCAGGAGGTTGTCAGCAGTAGTCAGGAGGTTTATGATCAGTAGTAGGTCATCAGGGTCATTGTCAGCAGCAGAAAGTAAGAACGTCAGCAAGAGCAAGTCGTCAGCAACAGACAGGAGAACAGGTAGAGTATTACGACAGGTTAATTATCGCGAAGAGTGAACCTCTCAGTCGTCAACCACCATACCCACTACACAGCTGCCCTTTAAAGAGTCTAATATCCGCGTAATGACTCGTCGGTAGTTAGAGGAAATGACTCGCTCGGCCGGTAGTCAGACATCTTCATCACTGAGGTGTCTTATGTAAACTATCTCACTTTCTCTTTGTCTCACATTTGTTCTCTTTTCCTCTCTCTCTTTTTATCTTTCTTTCTCTGTCATTTTCTTTGTCTCTATCTCACTTTATGTTTCTCTCTGCCTCTCTCTCTCTTTTTCTCTCTTGCTTTATCTGTCTCTCTCTCTTCTCGAATGTCTCACCACTTACATTCAACACTTAGTACTCTCTCTCTCTCTCTCTCTCTCTTACAATGGGATTTGCTCTAGTGGGATTACTCGGTAGGATTTATTTCAGCGAGATATTCCCCAGTAGAATTTTTCAGTAGGAATTTTCTCTCTACTGTTGGGATTTTCTTCAGGGCATCAGCCGCCGCCATTACCAGAGAGGAGGGGGTGTAGGGGGGAGAGTAGGGAAGGGGGAGAGGGAGGGGGAAGGAGGAGGGGTTAAGGAGACAGAGAAGGGAGACTGAGGGCGAGAGAGGGTGGAGAAAGAGATTAGTTCGGTGTGTTTATATCCGCCATCCTCCCACCAGATCTAATCCACGGAAATTCACTCAGTAATTTACCACCACAGACGCTTAAGGGAGAACAGAGATAAGTCGTGAATTTCCGGGTAAATGTACAAAAAAAAGTAGACATTAAGGTGAGAATTATTTTGTTTAATAATTCTTAGAGTTTGTTTAATGTTAAGAAACTGTTTTTGTACTTAGTGAGCCGTAGTTAGTTATCCTAGTTGTTGAAGCACTAATGTCTATGATCTGTCCTAAATAATCCTGGTAATTGAAGCACTTTAAGACCTAGTGAACTATGGTTAGTTATCCTAGTTGTTGAAGCACTAATGCCTATGATCTGTCCTTAATAATCCTGGTAATTGAAGCACTTTAAGACCTAGTGAACTATGGTTAATAATCCTAGTTGTTGAAGCACTAAAAACTATGATCTGTCCTTAATAATCCTGGTAATTGAAGCACTTTAAGACCTAGTGAACGGTGCTTAATAACCCTGGTACTTGTATATTGATAAAATGTAAACAAATTCAACAAAAAAAGAAATGTTCGCCTCACCAACTGTAGACAATAATCCTTCCTACCAAAGAAACAAACAAAAATCTTGTCTACCACACAAACAGTAAACAATAACCTCACATAAACACATCAGGCCAGACCTCCCTTACCTATAAATCCTCCTTAATTACTTCATTTACCTTTATACGGAACAAACCTTAACAAATTTTAGATAAGGGAAAGGGGGTAGAGGTAGGGGGTGGGTAGGGGGGGGAGGGAGGGAGGGAGGGGAAATTCCGCCGGTAATATATAAACAAGATCTTCACTATACTAAGGAAAGCAGGGAAAGAGTAATCACCTTAGCTTAATTTCCCTATGAATGAGGCATCTCGTTAATAACAAACCAGTAATTTACCTTTGTTTCCCAGGAGAAGAATCGCCAGGAAGTGTTACAGATGAGAGACACAGTGAAGGAGATGTGTTTTATTGGAGAGAGAGAGAGAGAGAGAGAGAGAGAGAGAGAGAGAGAGAGAGAGACTGTTTTGTGATAAACGAGAAAGACTCATGGGAAAAAAGTGGGGTGGAAGATTACAGTCCTCTCCCACATAATACCTTCCTGGGACGGTGGGATAAAAGGGATAGGGAAGGATGAGAGGGAAGGAGGTAAGGGTGGGGGTTAGACTGGGATGGGTGGATGGAGGATGGGAGGGAGAAACGGATGAATATGTGGAGAGGTAGAGAGTTAGGGATGGGGAGATGGGAGGTTGTGAGGGAGGTTGTGAGGGATTTTTTTTAACGGTTAACAAATCTATTGACAAACCTTGGAGTACAGTTTGCCTATTCGGAGTAATTCAGTCAGGTCTTGACACTGAGGGTGGTATCAATGTTCACTGCCACACAGGACAGTGGTTCATATACAGTACATTAGGAGTCATATTCTATTTGAGGACTAATCAGTGTGGGCCAGCAGCAAATATAAGATAAACAGCAAGAATGTCCTCAAGTACTCCTGATTCAATGAAGTAATTACAGTGTTCAAGATACAATAAGTCAGGTGGCCTGAAGTCTTTGACAGTGTAACAATCAGTAATATAGTGTTCAAGTGTATGCTTTAAAGGTTTATCACAAAGTTTACATGCTGAGTGTTCCGGTATGGGTACAGCGTTACTAACTTGCCAGATGTGTCTGTATCCTAGCCTAATTCTGGCCACAACTACATCACATTGTCTGGTTCTGTGTGAGGGAAAGGTTTGAGTTGGAGAGATAGAGAGGGGAGAGGGGGAGATGGGAGTGGATGAGAGAAATATAAAAAAGTGAATAAACTGGTAACTAAGACGTAAACAAAATACACAGATGAAGGAATTAATTTGATCATTAGTAAACAAATTTAAGGACACGAGTATGAGTTTGTTAATTTGTGAGGAAAATACTCTCTCCTTCCTCCCCCCTCATTCCTTCCCTCCCTCCTTTCTTCCCTCCACCATTCCCTCTCCCCGTCTCTTGCTTCCTACTCTCTCCCTCCATTTCCCTTTCAGTCCTTACTTCTCCCTACATCCTTCCTTCTGCTCCTCCTTTCCCATCTCCCTCTATCTCTCTCCTCCCTTCTGTCCATCTCTTCCTGCTTCCCTTCCACTCTTTGTATATCTGCCCCTCCACAACCCCTTCCCTCTCTCCCACCCCGCCCATTCCCTCTTCCTTCCCCCTCCCTACCACTCTCCGATCATACCTCCCCCACCTACCACCCCCCTCTCTCACCCTCACCCCCCTCCAAAAATCTAACTAACAAAGGGTCACTATCACACATGAGGTGAGTGGGGGTGATGAGGGGGGGGAGGGGAGGGGGAGAGGGGGTGAGGGAGGTGAGGGGGGAAGGGGGGGTTTTGGAATATTAGGTGTAAGGGGGGAGTGAAGAGGGGAGATTAATTATAAGGGGGAAATGATGGGTGATATAGGGGTTGGGGAGATTATGGGTAAGGGTAGAAGGAAAGCGAGGGGGAGAGGGGAGATGAGGGGGAGAGAGAAAAAAACTCAAAGAGACATAAAGAGGGGAGTAATTAAGGGGAGAGGAGGGAGGGGCGATGAAAGAGGTAGATGGAAGAGAATGTGATAATAAATGGAAGGGTGAAAAATGTCATAGCTTATGTACAGGGAAAAGTATACAAAGAGGCAACCATGATATACATACACATACGCACATACAAAACATATACATACATACATACATACCCTGTACATACATACATACATACATATATACATAAATACATACATACATACATACATACATACACCTATAAATACATACATATACACATATTAATACATACATACACATCTATTTATCTCTGCATCTATTTTCTATCTCCTTTCTCTCTATTTTCTTTCTTTCTTTCTTTCTTTCTTTCTTTTTCTGGAATAATAAATAACAAGAGAGGAATAATATAGGAGAGTTGGAAAAACAGAATTATGTGTGTGTGTGTGTGTGTGTGTGTGTGTGTGTGTTTGTCAGTCTCCTTAAATCAGCAGTACTTTAAATTTTTCTTCAACCTCAAGAAAAAAATATTTAATAAAAAACTCACTCACTCACTAACTCACTCACTAACTAATACCAAGACACAACATCATTAAATTTTCTGAATACGAGAATTTTTAAATAATGTGAAATAATGTTTTTTATTAATTTTTTTTATTTTTTTATTTTTTAACTTTTCTTAGACAAATTTGTGTTGGTAAGGAAGACAAACAGTGGACCTCCGGAAGTCTCCTCAGGTAAAATATTAATGACTACTCAGGTTAATTAAGTTTATTTCTATATACCTGTCCACGATTTTTTTAATTAATTGTACTCAGGTTGATCTTTCTTTGATGTACACACACACACACACACAGGGGAGGTTCACACACACACACACACACACACACACACAGGGGAGGTTCACACACATACACACACATACACACCCAATGAACGCCTCTCACACATTTCATTTCTCCTCTCACTCTCTCTCTCCTTCTCCCACTCCTTTCTCTCTCCCACATTACCTTCTCTCAGTTCATCTTTCACCTCTCCATTCCACATTCCCTCTTCTCATTCTCTCCTTTCCCTTCTTCTCCCTCTATTCCCAGCCCATCTTCGCTCTCCCCATTCCATAATTTATCTCCCTCTCTTTTCCTCCTCACCATTCCACATTCCCTATTCTCACTCACTCCTCTCCCTCCCTCTCTCTCTTCCCTCTCCTTATTCCCTCCCCACCATTACCTACGCCCTCTCCCTCCCTCTCCGGCCCATTTCAAATAGGACTTGTCACCCCATTAACAGGAAACAGCCGACCATAACACCTAATGACCCGCCACCACTTTCCACCAATAGCTGACCAGGTTTCATAAAGCCTTTCCGAGCCCGCCAATCAGAGAGGCCAGACAACAAAGTGCCTTACCGAGTCCCTTGCCACCGCCCGCCAATCACAGGTCGGATAACAAAGTGCCTTAGAGGTCCCTCGTTGCCACCGACCAATCACAGTTCACGTAAGATATGGCCCCACTGAGTCACTCTCGACACAACCAATCAGAGTTTGGTTTTCAAAATGCGGAGGGGAGAAATTGCCCCCCCCCCTACCAATCACGTCGTCGGTTTTATAACGCGTAGGAGTAGTAGAAATATTTAACTGTTTTCTATTCATAAAACGTATACATGTATAAATAAACGCAGTACCTAATTTATACATATATACAAACATATATAAACATATAAAACAAACAAACAAAAAATGACAACAAACAAACAAATATTCCCTCTTACGATAATTAATTGAACAGGTAAGGTTGTACTACCTCATGTTCCGCTTGTCACCTTACCTGTAGGGAGACCAATTATGGCGGTTAAATAGGAGAGAGAGAGAGAGAGAGAGAGAGAGAGAGAGAGTTTATAACCTACACTTTAAAACGCAATAATAACTTAACTTAAACACACACACACACACACACACACACACACACACAGATAAACACCATCGTGAATTGAAGCGTTTATAATCACCTTAATCATTCAATACTATTCAAAACACACCTTAACCCACACAAGGAAGAGGAGGAGGAGGAGGAGGAAGAGGGAAGGTGGAGGGAGGAGGATGAGGAGGAGGAGGAGGAGGAGGAGGAGGAGGAGAAAGAGGGAGGAGGAGGAGGAGGAGGAGGAGAGAAAAGGGTGAGAAGAAGGATGAGGGGAGGAGGGGGAGGGGGGAGGAAGAGAGATAGTGTGGAGGAGAAGGGGGAGGAAGAGGAGAAGGGGGAAAGGAGAAAGAGGAGGGTAAGAAGGAGGGGGAGGAGAAGGAGGAGGAGGAGGGGGGGGGTTATTGCCTATAGAAAACCTGTATAAAGATAAGCGTCTACCTGTTACCTGTATTGTTATGCTAATTGGTTCCTTAATGTGGCCAAATTCACCTGGATTATTATGGCTGGAAGGACTTGGCTGGAGTGGTATTAATATTTGGGTCCATTGCCTAGGAGTTATGGTAAACGGTTTGTGGTTAATGAGGTGTTGGTTACCTGTGGAGAGAAGGTGAGTGTCTGTTTGTTTGTTTGTTTGAAGGTGGTGTTATTATTATTATTATTATTATTATTATTATTATTATTATTATTATAATTATTATTATTATTATTATTACGAAAATCAATCTAATAATCACAATACCTAACACACACACACACACACACACACACTAACGACCTCAATCACTCTACAATGAAAAAAAATAAAAACCCTCGTTAGTCATTCACTCAGAACCAATTAGTGAATAGTGAAAGAGTTATTATTCGTTATTCATTCTGGGGCAGCTCAGGAAAATAGGAAAATAGGGGCGATTTTTCTTTTCTTAAGTTGGGGAAAGTTGGACCAGTCGCTAAAGAGCTTATGAGGGCAAAAGATGTCTTAATATAAGGTAATTACGGGCCTGGGGTAGGTGGAAGCCTGATGAGAGGGGGTGAGAGGGGAGTGGGTGAGGGGGAGGAGGAGGAAGAGAGGGGAAGGAGGAGGAAGAGAGGGGAAGGAGGAGGAAGAGAGGGGGAGGAGGAGGAAGAGAGGGGGAGGAGGAGGAGGAGGAAGAAGGGGAGTCATAGGAGGGTGATAATAATAATAATAATAATAATAATAATAATAATAATAATAATAATAATAATAATAATAATAATAATAATAATAATAATAATAATAATAATAATAATATGAAAACACAAAACTCCTCCTCCATATAAAAAAATAATCCCCTCACTTCCCTCAATCAAGTGTGTGTGTGTGTGCGTGTGTGTGTGTGTGTGTGTATGTGTGTGTGTGTGTGTGTGTGTGTGTATGTGTGTGTGTGTGTGTGTGTGAAGGTAAAGTGACTCCACGTTTTCTATGCACCGGGAGACGACGGATGAGAGAGAGCGGGGGGAACTAATTAAAATTTCTCCCTGGCTCTCGGTATTACACAACAGAGTTCAGTAATGTCAACACGCCGTGAAGACAGTCTACTATACCAGAGACGTTTAAGAGCTCAAGGAACAAAATCAAATTAATTATCTAATAAAAAATAATAATTATGTAAAGAGATAGCCTACTTGTCTTTAATGTTTTGAAGTTGCATAAATAAAAAATATTATTATTTTTTTATAATATGTAAAGGAATTTTTATTCTTGAGTGATTGAGTGAAAAAAAATTGAGTGGCTTTGAACAATAACAACAACAACAGAAGAAGAAAGAAGAAGAAGAAGAAGGAGAAGAAGAAGAAGCAGCGAAAATAACGACATAATAATAATAATAATAATAATAATAATAATAATAATAATAATAATAATAATAATAATAATAATAATAATAATAATAATAATAATAACACATACAGTACAGTAGACATTAACAGCCATACAGACACATTAACATGAGACAATAGTCCTTTGTCCCTCCTTATGGTTAGACCGGCAGCAATAACAATTAAAATAGTCCTTTCCTTGCCCTTAATGCTACCCTTACCCTTAATGCCACCCTTACCCTTAATGCCACCCTTGCCCTTAATGCCACCCTTGACCTTAATGCCACCCTTGACCTTAATGCCACCCTTGACCTTAATGCCACCCTTACCCTTAATGCCACCCTTGACCTTAATGCCATCCTTGACCTTAATGCCACCCTTGATCTTAATGCCACCCTTGACCTTAATGCCACCCTTGACCTTAATGCCACCCTTACCCTTAATGCCACCCTTGACCTTAATGTACCTTATCCTTAATGCCACCCTTACCCGCTTAATGCACCTTACCCTTAATACTTACCCTTGTGCCTTAATACTGCCCCTTCGGCGCAATGTACCCGCCGGCCTTAATGCCACCTTACCCTTAATGCCACCTTACCCATAATGCCATCGCGCCGTGTAAATGCCACCCTTGACCTTAATGCCACCCTTGACCTTAATGCCACCTTACCCATAATACTACCCTTGACCTTAATCTTTACCCTTGCCCGTAATGCCACCCATACCCTTAATGCCTGCCCATAATGCCACCCTTGCACCCTTAAATACCACCCTTGACCTTAATATACCTTGACCTTAATGCCACCTTGACCTTAATGCCACCCTGCCATAATATACCCTTACCTAATACACCCTTGACCTTAATACCCTTGACCTTAATGCCACCCTTACCCTTAATGCCACCCTTGACCTTAATGCCACCCTTGACCTTAATGCCACCCTTGACCTTAATGCCACCCTTACCCTTAATGCCACCCTTGACCTTAATGCCACCCTTGACCTTAATGCCACCCTTGACCTTAATGCCACCCTTGACCTTAATGCTACCCTTACCCTTAATGCCACCCTTACCCTTACTTCCCTTACTCTTAACTCCCCTTGCTCTTACCTTCCCTTTCCTTTACTCCTACCCTTAACTTACCCTTACTTTTATCATCCTTTACACCTTACCCTTACTTCCCCTTACCCTTCCCTTCCCCTTACTCTTAAATCCTCTTATTCTCCCTATCCCTCTCCCTTACTCTTTAACCTCTCCTTACCCTTCTCTCGCCCCTACCTACCCTTTACCCATCCCCATTCCCCCCAACAGCCCCTTTGTTACTACTGCTGCCGGATACACCTGTGTTGTAACCATAGGTGTATCCGGCACCTATACACACCCGCCTCGAAGTCAGGTGTAACCACCAACTGTACACACCTGCACATCACACACCACAACACCTTCCACACTCCCACACATTACAATACACTGAAATAATGAAACAAAAATATATTCAGAATCTAAGAGAAGTATAGGAGAATAATCCTTAAATACAAACTCTATAAAACTTAATCTTGGTTACACCGCATTTTTTTCAGTAAGACAATATATATAATTACATTGGGCAGTCCATTACCACAAATTACACTGATAAACGGTACGTAATGGATACTGAATTACAAGTCTCATAACTAAGTCTGGCTAAAACAGTGGTAGACATTGTTTAGACATAAGCCAGTTGACTGCTGAGGTGAACATTAAACTAGTATGATTAAAATAGCAACCAATGATTTGAAGATTAATTAATGTAAATGTGAAATACCTAAGAGAATAGCAAATAAATAAAATACACCAACGAGATAAATAAATAAGAATGAATGGAAAATTATTGAACAATAAAATGAAAATAAGAAAACGAATAAACAGTAAAATGAAAATAAGTAAGAATAACAATTACTACAATAAAACTAAATAAAACAAAATAAACAGAAAAGAATAAGAAACACAATAAATATATAACACAGCAACACAAACAACATCATTTACTGTGTTACTTCACATCAACGTGTCCAACATTTGTCTTGACTCCATTTTCGTGAATATAATTAAGTCAAACATCATAACACACATCCCGATAAAAAAAAAACACACCAACGACAACAATAAATAAATAAACATTAAAAATAAATTCAATATATTTTCCCTAAGATTTTTTTTATTACGAAGTCACGGCAAAAAGTTTGTATACGAATCTTCCTCAACATAATGCGGGGAAGCAGTTCTTTCACCACAGTTATGCTCGTAGGTTACACTGTAGAGATCCCCGTGTTCAGAATACAGAGCCACTTATTGACGGTACAGTTACAGCCACTTATTGACGGTGCAGTTACAGCCACTTATTGACGGTACAGTTACAGCCACTTATTGACGGTGCAGTTACAGCCACTTATTGACGGTACAGTTACAGCCACTTATTGACGGTGCAGTTACAGCCATTTATTGACGGTACAGTTACAGCCACTTATTGACGGTACAGTTACAGCCACTTATTGACGGTACAGTTACAGTCCAAACTCCTTGTACACTTGAGGGCGGTTGACAACATGTGAACGCTGCTTGCATTATAAATTGTCAGAATAAAAAACTAAAAAAAAAAAAACTCCGATACTAAGAAAAAACTGAGTAAATTAATGTTAAAATATCAATCTACCTTACCTACATCACCTCCTTAAGTAGATGGTATATTATCCAGCATGTCCAGGGAATATTGTCTAAGATAATACAGTATAATTGGGTATTTTACTTCAATTATGACCTTGTGTGATAATAGGACATAGTACCATATTAATCCTGTTCTCAAACTGTTAAATAACTCAACAAAAATAATAATAATCCATTCTAAACAACGGATTATCAGACGTAGATGTCATAATTCATCTCATCATAATTATCCATACACTCTCGTGTATAAATTCCTCCGTCAAAATTTGTATTGTCGGAAGAAGTTTTACTGTCTGAATGTCTGTCTAATTCTACAAAAACTCTCCGTTAGTATCCGTCTATTTCCTCTGTTACCTCATCACTTAAGAGTATTACAAAATATTACCACTTACTGTAACACCTGATGTGCATACTCATATTTATAATCCTGTGTATTTTGTAACTGAAAGAAATTACAGTTACAGGAATATTTAGTTACTCTTGCGGTATACAAAATCATACATCTATCTATCTATCTACTGTATTTATCTATTTATATCTATTTTATTAACTCACCTGTACCAATAATCATCAGTTTATTTATCTTAATCTTCTTCCCATTTTGATTTATTCCTCTTAACTATGTATGTATCTACACCCACAAACAAACCTACTATCCACGCCCTACACCCACAAACAAACCTACTATCCACGCCCTACACCCACAAACAAACCTACTATCCACGCCCTACACCCACAAACAAACCTACTATCCACGCCCTACACTCACAAACAAACCTACTATCCACGCCCCACACCCACAAACAAACCTACTATCCACTCCCTACACCCACAAACAAACCTACTATCCACGCCCTACACCCACAAACAAACCTACTATCCACGTTCTACACCCACAAACACACACTACCCACCACCTACACCCACAATAGAGTAAAGGAGGAATACTGAGTGTACTTACTCAGGGTAGCCATACCACTCTGGGTGGTTGATCCTTAGTGCAGCAGGAAAGAGAAAAATTATAAGTGGGTCATTCTATTCCTCGTGTGATGGATGGAAGGATGGATGGATGGATGGATAGATGGATGGATGGGAGACTGAATGGGAGGATAGATGGGTAGATGGGTGACTGAATGGGATGAGAGATGGGTAGGTGGGTGAATCGGTGGATGGATAAACAGCTAACTGGATGAATGGACATATGGACTTGGATGGCATATTTGGATGTAAAACCCTACGATATGAAGAACATTTTGGACGTATAAACCCATGACAATGAACACCATTTTGGACTTACATCACAGGAAACAGGTAAAACATTTCTGTGATCGTCCTTCAATAATTCCATACGCCAACCTTACCTGCATTTATCTCAATTACAGTATAAAATTTTAGTGTTAATTTCAGCATCGGAATCAATCAATCAATCTCTCTCTCTCTCTCTCTCTCTCTCAAGATGGAAAATTTCATGACGTAAAATCCGATGAAAACTCGACCCTGTTTATACGTGTTGCTTCGAGGTTTTGTTTTCACGTTAACCTCATGTTTCGTTTCGATAAATGACACATATCACAGGAGGTGAACTACAAACTGACCTTTGACCTGACACCGACGACCGACCGACGGAAGATGGGACTTCGGGTTTAGTCGTATCCTATTTGAGAGTTTTATGAATATGAAGCCCCGAATTAGTCAACAAACCCTACAGCTCAATTTGGATTCGAACTTGTGCATCTTGTTCTTGAATCAGAACCTTATCTCACACACATATATAGGGGTTAGGTTAGGTTGGGTTGGGTTAGGTTGGGTTAGGTTGGGTTGGGTTAGGTTAGATTGGGTTAGGTTAGGTGAGCCGTGTCCATCACAACCAGACAATTATCCCCGTCCATCAGATCTTTCCTTTAACAAATCCTCAACATAAAAGACAAATTCACCTCCATGTGTTAAAATCTTACTACACTACATTACCGTCACCACTATACCAAACCTGTGTAATATTAACACACTAATACACTATTAAGACATCACCAAATCCATCAATAAACAGTACATCTTCCTTTACACTTGATTAGAAAGAAAAACAAGAAAATATGCCCAGAATCTCAAATTCATTCACTAACATTACGAAAAATTACAAGAGTTAAGAGTCAAAGCAAGATATGTGCTGTACGCAATGTTGATGTTATTTTGTTCGCCATCATTGTGTCCTAAAGTTAATCTGTTTTGTGAAGTAAATCCTCGGACTTGGGAACAAATCATCATGTGTACCTTTGAGTATTAAGGTCTTGATCCATTTCCTTGATGTCTACCGTTTGGAACAGGTAACACCACCACAATTGTTTTAACCAAGACGAAAACGGACGAAAAAAAGCTTCTACAAATATCAAGTATTAATTTTCTCTCTTTACAGGATCTAATACTCTTGGAAATGTGTTTAAATTAATCTGATTTGTTTTCATTTATTGTCGATCCTTTATAAGAGGACTCGTGGATCCCCCGAGCCTAGCCGGCCATTTTGTTTACATTTTTCGGTCGCTCTAAAATACCATTAAAACAATATTGAGTATAAACGTTTGGCTCAACTGATGACCTCAAACATGTCCCAACATTTTTTTGCCTCAACTCCACATTCTGTAACTCATTTAGGTAGATGTCCCTCACTACACATCCACTGGACTATGTGTAATGTTGCAGCTAATGTGTTTCAAGATATTGCACATTATAAGTTCATGTGTGGTCATTATTATATCAAACGGAGGAATTTTAAAGAGCTATTACACCACCTGTATCATTAGTTGTCGCCAGGTGAAGGAATGTTTAGGTAGATTATATTTTTATTACTGTAATTAAAGTTTCAATACCTAAGACGTTCCACTATAAGAGTCTTTCAACCTCAGGTAAGGTCTTAAGACTTTCTACTCTAGGTCTTACACCCTGGAGTAGCTGTATCGTCCACATAGGTAATTACTCCACAAGGAACTACAAGTTACACCTTGATGTAATACTTCATTTACTGCCAAACTTTATAGGGAAATATTTTTTCACAAAGAATTTCAAGTTACAATTTCACATGATAAGTCACATTACAAACGTTCCTTCGGCTTACAGTTAAGCTTTGCAATGTCAAGATATTTTTTTCACTGCAGAGGAAAGTATCCGTCATCATCATCACCACACACACACACACAAAGACAAAACTCCTGTATCCAGATTCTCAAAAGTTTATAAATTAAATTCTTCCCTAAAATTAAACAGACAATACATCTATTTATCATAGAGTATGTGAACAATATCGACGCCATATTGGTTACCATCTTTGAGTTATATAATTAGTTAGCTTCATAGTGTTAATTATTTAGTTAAATAGGAAAAATAATCTACTAGCGTGTGTTGTGACCCAAATAAATCAACATTGTATTTACTTTCTCCTCCAGGGGGCACTAAGTCTAGAAAAATGACACAATTGACATCTACATAAAGTGACTGACCAAGGGTAGATATTGGCTACCTTTTGTGTTACTTTGAGGTCGTAAGAACACACAGAGCTGCTCTTAAGGATGTTTACCACAATACACCTCAACCAGTTTCTCATTCACAAAAGTCAAACAATAAATCTGGTTCAAAAGATACACCGTAAATTTTATTAGAATGCAATAATCAATTACTGTATTATTGCATTGAGGCGAATAGTCTTATGGTGTTAAGATGTGGCATATCTGAAGATATTCAATATCTGCCTTGGATGACGATGATCTGTAAAGATGTTTCGTAAAGTCCGCCCACTCTCACTGCTCTCGGTAAGGTAAGGAAGGCCTCCTACAATAAAAGTGACATTAATTAAGATAGATTACCTGAAGATTAACCTCAGCTTATTTCCAACAATGATTAACTAACTACTTTTAGGATGTTAAATTTGGATTGCAAAACCAGATTCGTTTGAGTTAGGAGTGAGACCAGGTCAGATCAGGTCAGGTCAGGCAGTGCCAGTGTAGTTAATCTTGAGGTAAAATAAACTAGAGGCTAATCTTCACATGAGCCAGTAAGACACTTTGACGGAGGCGGTTACGTACAACAGGAAAGCTCTGATAACATATAATGTACAGTATATACCGTTTAAGTTGCGTCAGCAACTCTATACACCACTTATTGACTTACTCATTCACTGCCGTAGAAATATTTATTTCTCTAACAGTTTTCTATATGGTTCCCAGTCATTATAATACGACCTTGTAAAATCAAATGATCTAAATTAAACTAAACTTATCCAAATTAAACTTATTAGCTAACAAATCCTTCTAAAACACGATATATGCAAATCAAAAGTTCTAAATTCAACTTAACTTATCGTAATATAGCTATTATAACTAAACCATTTTAATTAAACCTAACCTAAACACCTCAAGTGCCACAAACAGAAGGAAAAAACACCTTTAATATTATCGTATAGGAGGCCCCTGTAACCCACTAACTCCAGGTAATGCATCTATATCAATCTACCTGCGTTAGAAGCTCTATACGTGGCTATGATCGTTACCCACTGCTGGAGAACATTTGTACTTCTATAATTACCCCTGGAGAAACAATGCACCAATTTACGATTTATTTATTTTATTTTTCATTTATTTTTTATTCTTGGTCCATACTGTAAACACCGCCCGCTTGTGAGTCCCGTCAGCCATTTTGTTCTAACTTTCGGGGATTCTAAAATAAACTATAAATAGATGAATAAATAAATAAATAAAACAAGCATCTTTTGCTTTTCTAACCCATGAGCTGTGAGTCTTCACTATATACTTCAACATTACTGTAAACTAAGGCTAGAGAGGGTGTGTACAGTACTAGTGGAGCCAAGACGAGAAGGTATTTCAAATCCCTAAAGGGTTTTACAAGTGGAGGGTCTTACAGGTGGAGGGTCTTACAAGTGGAGGGTCTTACAGGTGGAGGGTCTTACAAGTGGATGGTCTTACAAGTGGAGGGTCTTACAAGTGGAGGGTCTTACAGGTGGAGGATTTTGATAAGGATAAATACAACAAGTCTTACAGTTGAATCAGCCAAGTCGAGGAAAACTCTTAAGAGTCATGTAACTTCTACCTGGTGTTACCTGTAATCAAGCTAAGGTATATGTAAGAAGAATATTATCTCGTTACTATCCATTCCTCTTCCATTATCCTGCGAGGTGGTGTATTAATAGGCACAGATACTCATGATAAATAAGGAATAAAGAGAAAGACGCAAGATACCTATAAAATGCGACAGAATATACCCACACATGCGTAATCCTAACCCATCCCAACCCAACCCAACCCTATCCTACCCCCAGCTTCACCACAGTACACAAAGTCATTCTTGGTATCAGAGTGACGCATAAACACCCTGTATCGCCTAAGACACATTTGAATCGGATGGTTCGTTGACGGTTTTATTTCTTCGGTATAAACCAGTGAAGCGATAAGTTCATGGGAACAGTGAGTCAAAATACTTCACATCAGCTTCGTTTACGACCTCCAGCTGATATTTACTTCTGTTGTCTATATCAATCACATTTTATAATGAAAACAAAAATATGGTTAGTTACTTAAAAATGAAAATAAATCATACTTAGATACTTAGGAGTGGGGAAAAAAGATACTTATGATACTTAAAAATGAAAACACTCTTTGATACTTAAATTAGGACAAAATAAACGGACATAAAGATTTAACTATGAGCGGTGGATATTACGACATGTACCGGCTATCAATACAGAGGCGCTATTTAGCCGTGAAGTTCTCTCAGAAACCCAACAAGACAATATGTGGTCACGTAAAAATTTCAGGTTAATTTTTAACACCATCCGTCATTTTAAACCTTGGCACCTGAAGATTAAGAAAATATATGGTGATATTTTTTCTGATGGGATAAAGGTCGTATTTGTCCAGAGAAGTAAGTGAGGAAAAAAATCACTTGAGAGGCATGACGCACAGAGTGTCTAAGGTGATAAAAGATCATATACTACCATTTGGGTTTTCAAATTAAGTTCATTACATAAAATATCAAACTCATAAAGATTACAAAAGAACAGAACACCATGAG
>NW_024753454.1:0-3443 GCF_018991925.1 Homarus americanus | reverse complement strand
GCTGGAACAGGCTTGTGCAGCTAAGGCAGAGACTAGACTGCTTTTATTGTCCTAGTGGCCCAGAGGTAGCATTCCCCGGTCACAATTATAAGATCGTGGGTTTGAATCCTGGTGGGGTGAGGTGTTGATTATATGTAGAAGTCCGCGTGCTTTATTGGGCTAATGAAATATATATGGATCCTCGTGTTTCGAAGCCGCATTTGGTAAAACGTTGCTCTGATCACCTAAGCGGCACGGGTGGTCCCCATTAGAAGTTCACGGCGCCATAAGCTCGTTGAACAGGCTTTGTGTGAAATATAGAAGAGTCTAGGACTGCTTTTATTGTCCTGGTGGCCCAGAGGTAGCATTCCCCGGTCACAATTATAAGATCGTTGTTTCAAATCTTGGTGGGATGAGGTGTTGATTATATGTACAAGTCCGCGTGCTTTATTGGGCTAATGAAATATATATGGATCCTCGTGTTTCGAAGCCGCATTTGGTAAAACGTTGCTCTGATCACCTAAGCGGCACGGGTGGTCCTCATTAGAGGTTCACGGCGCCATAAGCTCGTTGAACAGGCTTTGTGTGAAATATAGAAGAGTCTAGGACTCCTTTTATTGTCCTAGTGGCCCAGAGGTAGCATTCCCCGGTCACAATTATAAGATCGTGGGTTCAATTTCTGGTGGGGTGAGGTGTTGATTATATGTAGAAGTCTGCGTGCTTTATTGGGCTAATGAAATATATATGGATCCTCGTGTTTCGAAGCCGGATTTGGTAAAACGTTGCTCTGATCACCTAAGCGGCACGGGTGGTCCTCATTAGAGGTTCACGGCGCCATAAGCTCGTTGAACAGGCTTTGTGTGAAATATAGCAGAGTCTAGGAATGCTTTTAGTGTCCTGGTGGCCCAGAGGTAGCGAGCCCCAGTCACAATTAGAAGATCGTTGGTTCAAATCCTAGTGGGGTGAGGTGATGATTATATGAAGAAGTCCGGGTGATTTATTGGGCTAATGAAATATATATGGATCCTCGTATTTCGAAGCAGCATTTGGTAAAACGTTGCTCTGATCACCTAAGCGGCACGGGTGGTCCCCATTAGAGGTTCATGGAGCCATAAGTCGTTGAAAAGGCTTTGTGTGAAATATAGTAGAGACTTTGACTGCTTTTATTGTCCTGGTGGCCCAGAGGTAGCATACCCCGGCCACAATTAGAAGATCGTGGGTTCGAATCCTGGTGGGGTGAGGTGTTGATTATATGAAGAAGTCCGCGTGCTCTATTGGGCTAATGAAATATATATGGATCCTCGTGTTTCGAAGCCGCATTTGGTAAAACGTTGCTCTGATCACCTAAGCGGCACGGGTGGTCCTCATTAAAGGTTTACGGTGCCTTAAGCTCGTTGAACAGGCTTTGTGTGAAATATAGCAGAGTCTAGGACTGCTTTTATTGTTCCTGGTGGCCCAGAGGTAGCGTCCCCCGGTCACAATTATAAGATCGTGGGTTCAAATCCTGGTGGGGTGAGGTGTTGATTATATGTAGAAGTCCGCGTGCTTTATTGGGCTAATGAAATATATATGGAACCTCGTGTTTCGAAGCCGCATTTGGTAAAACGTTGCTCTGATCACCTAAGCGGCACGGGTGGTCCTCATTAGAGGTTCACGCCGCCATAAGCTCGTTGAACAGGCTTTGTGTGAAATATAGCAGAGTCTAGGAATGCTTTTAGTGTCCTGGTGGACCAGAGGTAGCGATCCCCGGTCACAATTAGAAGATCGTGGGTTCGAATCCTGGTGGGGTGAGGTGTTGATTATATGAAGAAGTCCGCGTGCTTTATTGGGCTAATGAAATATATATGGATCCTCGTGTTTCGAAGCCGCATTTGGTAAAACGTTGCTCTGATCACCTAAGCGGCACGGGTGGTCCTCATTAGAGGTTTACGGCGCCTTAAGCTCGTTGAACAGGCTTTGTGTGAAATATAGCAGAGTCTAGGACTGCTTTTATTGTTCCTGGTGGCCCAGAGGTAGCGTCCCCCGGTCACAATTATAAGATCGTGGTTTCAAATCCTGGTGGGGTGAGGTGTTGATTATATGTAGAAGTCCGCATGCTTTATTGGGCTAATGAAATATATATGGATCCTCGTGTTTCGAAGCCGCATTTGGTAAAACGTTGCTCTGATCACCTAAGCGGCACGGGTGGTCCCCATTAGAGGTTCACGGCGCCAAAAGCTCGTTGAACAGGCTTTGTGTGAAACATAGCAGAGTCTACGACTGCTTTTTTTTGCTTTGTGTGAAATATGAGAGTTGGATGTTTTAGTGTCCTGGTGGTGAAGAGGTATTGTGAATTTGAAGATCGTGGTTTCGAATCCTGGTGGGGTGTTGGTTATATGTGTAGTGCGTGTTTTTGGGCTAATGAATATATTTGGATCTGTGTTTTAGAAGCTGCGGTAAAACGTTGCTCTGATCACCTAAAGCGGGTTGTTGCTTAAAGGTTCAGAGAATAGGCTGTTTAGGCAGGCTTTGTGTGAAATATAGCAGAGTCTAGGAATTTTTTTTGTCTGTTTGGATTTGGTGGCGTTCCCAGTCACGTTATAGATCGTGGGTTTCGAATCTGAGTAGGGTGAGTGTTGATTATATGATAGCCGCGTGCTTTATTGGGCTAATAAATATATGGATCTCGTGTTTTGAAGCTGCATTTGGTAAAACGTTGCTCTGATCACCTAACGGCACAGGTGGTCCCCGATAAGGAGTTCACGGCGCCATAAACTCATTGAACAGGCTTTGTGTGAAATATAGCAGAGTCTAGGACTGCTTTATTGTCCTGGTGGCCCAGAGGTAGCGTCCCCGGTCTAATTATAAGATCGAGGGTTCAAATCCTGGTGGGTGGGGAGTGTTGATTCGTCTTAGAAATCGGCGTGCTTTATTGCGCTAATAGAATATATATGGATCCTATATATGGATCCTCGTATTTCAATGCGTGCAGTAAAAACGTTGCTACCAGATTAGCACTGCGGCTTCAGATTACTGAAATTATCGACATATAAAACCGTTGAACGGACTTTGTGAGAAATATAGCAAAGAGTCCTAGGACTTCTTTAATGTCATAATGGCTGAAGGTATAGCGCTCCAGTCTAATTATAAGATCGTGGGTTTCAAATCTTGTGGGTGAGGTGTTGATTAAATGTGAAGTCAATGTTTTATTGGGATAGTAAATATATGGATACTTGTTGTTTCGAAGCTGCATTTGGTAAAATGTTGGTCTGATCACCTAAGCGCAATTCTCGTGGTCCCCTATTAGGAGGTTCACGTCATGTCATTTTTTTGTGAAATATAGCAGAGCCCAGGACTGCTTTTATTGTCCCAGGCCCAGAGGTAGCATTCCTTATCGCCACCTCCTAAGATCGTGGGTTCAAATCCTGGTGGGGTGAGGTGTTGATTAAAATGTAGAAGTCCGCCAGTGCTTTTTTATTGGGCTA
>NW_024753453.1:0-6419 GCF_018991925.1 Homarus americanus | reverse complement strand
TACAGTATATTTAACAGAAAATTACTACCTGTACAGTCCTTTAAAAAAAAAGAAAATTAAACACTAAATGAAAAGTAAATGAAATTTTAATGTTTACCAGGTTGCATCCTTGTCTGCTGAATGTTTTTCACCACATACTGCACAAAAATGTAAGCCATGTCGCGACTTGAAACGTTGCAGCCAACCTTCTGTATAGTCACACTTGTGTTGCAATCCCAGCTCTTCTTGAAACACTTTGGCTTGTTCCTTTAATAAATCACCAGAAATTTCCACACCTTCACTTACACGAAGATTAAACCAGGTTATGAGAACTTGGTCTAGTTCCGCACTTTTTCCCTCCGACATTGACTTCCTTACAAACATTTTCCTTTTTGATCCACTGTCAGAAAAGAACTTTGACAGTTTTTCTTTGTTTTTTAATATCATACACTGTTGAAGAGCCGATGCTGTATGTTTCACAAATGGTTCGCACAGACAAGCCGCTATCAAGTTTTTTAAGCGCTTCCACTTTCTCTGCGATCGACAACGCACGATGTTTACGTTTTACGCCACCGCTTTTCTTTGCTGAATCCATGATGGGGCTATACAGCAGCAATTAAATGATAAAATCAGAAGGAATGAGCATGAATGCTTGTTAGCAGGTGCAAGCAAGACCCAACAGCTGATTCTGGAGTACAGCGCTATCAAAACATAAACGGCGCATCCAGAAAACAATGGTGCGCCAAGGCAGGAAATTTGAAAATGTGCTCCGAAATCCATGCCGGAAAACTGAAGGTTCCGGTTTATCAATTGGCGGATTTTTGATGGTCAACCTGTATTATATACAAACTTGTCATATTTCTGGAAAATAAGAAGCAAGAAAATAAGAATATACCGGTAAACACAATTTCAACGTACGCTATTATTAAAGGCTGCTTAAGAAGGGCCGATGCAAAAACAGAGCCTCCGTGATCAGGGCTCTGCCGTATCAGCTAGACGGTACATGTGTTTTTCAAATCGTTTTTAGTTAAAAAACTGTTACATCACAAGTGAATCAGGATAGAATGTTATTGTAATACAACAGTTATTTAACTGAAAACCATTCGAAAAGCAATTACGGTAACATCTTTTGAACTACGAAAGAAAGCGAAAGTCATTGTTTTCGTCACGATTTTATCCCCCTTTCCACTGTAATACGTACGTCATTTCAGCAAAAATATTACATTTCCATATTCTCAGAAATAAATAGTAGTTTTGCTGAAATGTGATGTATTTCAATGTAAAATAGGATAAACTACATGACGAAAACGAAAGACTTTACCTAATCTAAAGATGTTCAAGAGATATTACTCGTTTTTTTAATAGTTTTCGGTTAAAATACTGTTATATTAGTGATATTCTATTCATACTGTGCTTGATATAATACATTCACGGAAATGTAATATTTTTGCTGAAATGACGTACGTATTGCAGTGGAAAGTGGGATAAAATCGTGACGAAAACAATGACTCCCTTTCTTTCGTTCAAAAGATGTTACCGTAATCACTTTTCGAATGGTTTTCAGTGAAAACACTGTTGTATTACAATAATATTCCCTCCTAATTGACTTGAATGGAAATATACATTATTTTTGTTGAAACTTCCCGCATATCAGTGTAAAGTGTTGTAATAATAAATGGTAAACAATTTTCCTTCGGCACTCGGTGTTTCAGGCATGGCGAGCCTCAGTTTATAGGATGTAGAGTGTTTTCACTGAAGGTTTTGTTGTTCCATTACCCTCAAAAACTTGGGTCGACCTATAAACGAGGAATATCATAAATTAACAATTTCTTGGTCAAAAAATCAGGGTCGACCTATAAGCGAGGTAGAATTATAGACGAGTATATACGGTAATAATGAAAATAGTAATACTCACCATAACCTTATGCTTGCATTTTATTTTTGCTTTGCCACAATTCTCTTTCAGCTTTCTTCATGTTTCTGATGCTTTCAACAGTATCCTGACACATTCTCCTCAATATCACTACTTGAACAACTCATGGTGTACACTAATAATGCTGTAAATTGAGTAATTCCAAGAGCAAACATCACTGTATACATAGATTTCACACACAAGAAACAGTACTGACTTGTAAGTGAGTTTAAGATTTTCTCCCATTGGCTGAGTGGCCAAGGTGGCCTCTGATTGGCTTTCATGCTCACCCATGCAGCTATGCTAGAATTCTGTAGACATGTTGAAAAGGGCACTGTAATTATAAGCCTTAATATGACAAGGGTAAAAGGCAAGAATCTTGTGTTTCTGTGTTACACATGAAAAAGCACAATTTGAGCTGCCAGGAACCATAGAAAACGGATTTTCCCACATTTGGTCAGCTTGCCTTTGCTGCTTGCAATGCCTCATATACAGTACACCTCATAAAAAGCATAAAATTAGTAATAATTTGTATACTGTATTTTTCTGTGTTGTCAGGTTATTATTATTATTATTATTATTATTATTATTATTATTATTATTATTATATCACGGCCTATAAGACGAAATTTGAACATTAAAAAAATCTGCCCAAAGTTAGGGGGTCGTCTAAACCACCAAGTTTAAAATTCTTACCTCTTAAATATTGTGGTTTAGTGTGTCAAGAGTGGTGATGAAAACATCGTAAGCCACTCACAAGGTCTTACCACTAATTATTTTATACTGAAACTTACGTTTGGCAAGCTGGATTCAAATTAAGATTACCGGTATATTAAAATAATAAAAATGTATTATAAACCTGTCTAACATACCGTAAAAGAGATTTATACCCCTGTAATAAACACAGCTATCATCACACACCCCTCCCCACGCCCCCCCCATTTGCCAGTGAGGAGACAAGAAAGGAAAAGTGCATTAATTCTTGAAACTATCGACGGTTAATTACAGACGCTCAAGTGACGTCACTAGTGTTTACACTACACCAGCTGGTAATATTTGATGCCATTACTTGAAGTGAATTGGCCTTATTTTAAGTAACTAACTATAAATAAATACAAAAATTAAAAAAAAAAAGATCAAAACTGAGAAATAATATACTGTATGTATGTTGTGTTGTCAAAGTAAGAGGAACAATTGTGTAAGTACGTAATATTTTTTCACTCAAATCCTAATGAAACACTACTGGAGAACATTCCTTTGTCGCAAAACAGTTTATAAATTAAAGAAAATAATTACAGTGTGTTTAATATATTACAGTATATTATAAATAAATAAATAAAACAAATAATTCGGTAAATTTATTTAAAGTAAATGGAAAATAAGCAAACATGTTATTTACCAAGACCCTTCCGTCTGGCTCAGGGTGAGATGTAGGGGAGATAAAGAAGGCTATTTATAGCCCATCAGAAGTGGCTAGTACCCTAATGCACCATAAATAATTCATTGAACATTCATTTTTTGTACATAGTATATTCAGTATATATATATATATATATATATATATATATATATATATATATATATATATATATATATATATATATATATATATATATATATATATATATATAATATATATATATATATATATATATATATATATATATATATATATATATATATATATATATATATATTTGTGTAATAAATGTATGTAGTAAGTACATACTGGTAACCTTTTTCACTCAAATCCTAATGAAACATCACAATTAGAATACGGTGGTTGCTGTTGAACCACATGTTGTATAAATAGTCACACCACCGAGACGAGGGAACACTCCCAACACGCTTCAGTGACGTCACTAGTGTTTACACTACACCAGCGGGTATAATTTGATGACATTACTTGAAGTGAATTGGCCTTATTTAAAAAAATCAAGGATGGTTGGTAAAGGACTACTGAGTCAGTGGGTAAGTGTCACATTTGGGGTACTGGTCTTATACAGCAAATAGAGCTCAAAAGCTACTTTTTAAATGGAAATTTGGGGGGGGCGTCTTATGCACCCCGCCGCTTTATAGGCCGTGATATACACAGAGTCGTTCGTTAACCGAAAATTTTGTTAACCGAATCCATTATTTCAATGGGATATTGGATAATTGGTTCCAGCTCACAGAAATGTACATACAAAGTAAAGCCAAAAAAGCATAAAGTCAGAAACGCTCCTAAAATTCCCCTAAATCGCTATATATACAGTATATATATATATATATATATATATATATATATATATATATATATATATATATATATATATATATATATATATATATATATATATATATATATATATATAGGTTGACAACCCTTTATCCAAAATTCCTTAAAGCTCTGAAAACCAAAAGTTTTTTTTTGTGGGGCATTTTGTTTGTTTTTTTAACAGGGATTAGCCCACCCGGGCGTAGATCACTGACCCACATCAGGGCCTGGGGGACGAAAATGTAATAGTAATAATAATTATAATAATAATAATTATAATAATAATAATTATTCATAGTAAATAAATTTTTTTATAAAAATACACCAAAATAAAAAAATATGAGAACATTAATACAGGTTGTACCTCTCTAGTCCGGCATTCTGTGGTCCGGAAACTCCCATGGTCCGGAACGATTTTAGTTTGTCCAATAGGTAGATAGGCAGCTTTTTTTTTTTCTTTTTACTTATCTGAATTATTATTATTATTATTACAGGAGTATTAAATTTTTGCCCCTCAGGCCCTAATGTGGGTCAGAGACCTATTCCCGGGTGGGCTAATCCCCTTACAAAAAAAACCCGCGGGTAATTAAGGTTTGTTTACATCCGGCAGTTCGGCTGCTCTCTCTCTCTGCTTGTCTATACAGAGTACAACATTTAACCCTTCAATATATATGAGCAGTAAATAAGTGTTGCTTTCATATTCTTATGTAAAGTAATGACGATATGTTTTCACATGTGCGCACTTACATACGCGCAGTCTCACTTTTTTTCTTTACCATTAATGGTTAGCTACTTATATTGTTCCATTTATTACATTAAATAACATTACTTCAAACAAGCATATTAATTTTTTTACATTAATTTTACTACAGCTACAATCAGGGTCTTATTTTACAGTTTTATATGTAGAACCAATCAGTCACTGGTTTTGTAAGCATTAACGAAAACAATGCCGGCAGCCGTCTCGTCTCCTCGTGTTAATATTCCACGTATTATTAATGAATTGTATTGTTCATTTTGCACACACAAACATTAATTCAATAAAAAATATTCAGAAACATTAATTAAAATATATATGAACGGTAAATTAGTGTTGCTTTCATATTCTTATATAGAGTAATGACGATATGTTTTCACATGTGCGCACTTACATATGCGATCTCTCTTTTTCTTTACCATTATCGTTAGCTACTTCTATTGTTCCATTTATTAACATTAAATAACATTACTTAAAACAACCATATTAATTTTACTACAGCTACAACCAGGGTCTTATTTTCATCAGTTTTATATGTAGAACCAGTCAGTCACTGGTTTTGTAATCAACAAAAACAATGCTGTCTCATTTCCTTGTGTGTTTTAATATTCTACGTATTATTAATGAATTGTATTGCCCATTTTGCACACATAAACATTAATTCAATCAAAAAGACATTCAGTAATAAACAATACAGTGGTCCCTCGGTTAACGAGCACAATCCGTTCCAGCAGGTTGCTCATTAACCGAAACCATTGTTTCAATGGGTTTTTGGGTAATTGGTTCCAGCTCACCGAAAATTGCCTAATTTCAACAAAAATGGTAGAAAAGTTCACTTACTTTGAGGTGTGTATGTAGAAGGTTCCTGGATGATGATGATGATGATGATGTGCATTTGAAGTGGGAGGTGGAGGAGGAGAAGGGAGAAGAGAAGGAAGTGGAGGTGGAGGAAAAGCATTTTACTGCTTCTTGGAAGGTGAGGTGTGAGTCACCTTCCATGAAAATGTCAGGAACCTCTGGACTGACAGATTCTCCACCATGAACATCCTCTCTCCTTCTTGAAGTGGAAGGCTGAGGGATAGCATCTTGTTCCCTCTGCCCTTTACTGAAGAAAGTGTCAGTTGTGGTCTGTGGGGCATCTGTCCTCCTCACCATTAACTTATGTTTAAAGAAGGCGACCACTGAGTCCTCAATATGACACAAAGTTAATTCAGTTTTTTCCACTTCTGGGTGCTTTGAAGCTAGTTCCCTGAACTTCTCCCAGTAGTAAGTCACATCTTTCAACTGTTTAGCTGACATATGGTCATCACTTTCAATTTCCTCCTCACCACTGTCAGCCTCTACCTGTAACATCTCATCCAGTTGCTTCAAGTCATCAGGAGTAAGTTCCTCCTCATGAGACCTCACAAGCTCTTCCACATCCTTCTCCTCCACTTCAAGGCCCAATGACTGACCAATGGACACAATCTCCTGGTCCAACTCTGTTTCTTCCTCAAATCCCTCAAAATCATGGA
>NW_024753452.1:0-3209 GCF_018991925.1 Homarus americanus | reverse complement strand
AACACTGATTAACTTCCCCAAGTACAAGGGAGAGCAACAAAATTGGCACACTGAAGGAAGGGATAATCACTGAACAACACTTACTTCCGGGCCACAGACAGCAATGAGGCGCGCTCACGGTGACTTAAAACAACACCGGAACGAATGTTAGCCCTCAGAAACCAAAGGTCAGAGGCAATCCTGGCAAGGTCGCCACTTGTAAAGGCCTGGGACTTAGGGTTAGAAACCTCTTACCCGAGTAATCAGGATCTTAATAAAGGAAAGTCAAGGACCATGGTTTTCTGAGGAATAACAAACAACCGTTTGAGATTGACATCTCTTTACTAAAAAAAATATAACACAAAACTCTGACACCACTCAACAAACATCAAGTAACAATTACGGGAGTCAAACAATTAATGCAGTAAACAGTTAACGGAGTCAAATAATTAAGGGAAGCAAACAATTAATGGGAGTAAGCAATTAATAGAATCAAACAATGAACAGATATTTCCTACGACAGTGGCCCTGGGTAAGGTTCCAGAACACAGTGATCCACTCTCAGGGGGAAGCGTCCGTTCAACCTCACTCGAGCGACAGCGGCCGATGTCTTGATACAGCAGACTAAACACCAGGGCACAGACGGTGGACAGGAGCTGGCGGTCGTGGCAGCAGCGGTAGTGGTTGATGTCCAGAGAATTGACAGTCGATAGGTGAATGTCTGGGAAAACAGCCCACGAGTCCAGGACCTATGATGAGATCATAGCCAGAATTTGACGAACAGCGGGGGTTGCTAGATAGTGACTGTAAGGCGGCTGGGGTTCTCACCTCTGTCCAACCCCCCCACGTGTTGGTCGCACCAGCGAACGAGAGAGTTAGCAGCGGTAACGAGCAGGAAGATCGTTTCCGCCCTTACACTATATGTATATATATAAATATATATTTATATATATATATATATATATATATATATATATATATATATATATATATATATATATATATATATATATATATATATATATATATATATATATACACTTCATTTTAGTCCATATAACACGCGGACTTGAACATACAATCAACAACCTTACCAGCCAGGACTCGAACCTACGACATACTGGGTGTGACCAGGAAACGTTACCGCCCAAACCACAAGGACACTAAAAGCAATCCTAGACTTTGTTATATTTCACACAAAGCCTGTTTATCGAGCTGATGGCGCCGTGAACCTCAATAGGGATTGGTACCTCGTGTTTCATACCAGCTGGATTCGGTGAAATGCTATTCCCACAGCATAAGTGGCACGGGCAATCCCCATTCAGGTTCACGGCCCCATCAGCTCGATGAACAGGCTTTGTGTGAAATATAACACAGTCTAGGATTGCTTTTAGTGTCCATGTGGTTTGGGGGGTAACGTTTCCTAGCCACACACAGTAGGTCGAGGGTTCGCGTCCTTGCTAGTGAGGTTGTTTATTGTATGTATATATATATATATATATATATATATATATATATATATATATATATATATATATATATATATATATATATATATATATATATATGTAATGATTGATTGTCAGACCAAAGCTTACAGCCCAGAATTATGTCACATATAACAGCAAGTTACAACTCAGTTGTGTTCTGACCTCACTAGGGGAAAGGTCACGGCAAGGTTAGCTCCGGAGGGATAATTATCAGATATGGCCAGTGCTATGTGCTGTCTTGGGTATGAGAGTTTGTTGACCAAACTGGAGTGGTCCATTGAAAAATTGGCGAGGGCCAAGTTAGAAATTGAGAGGGCCACGTTGGAGAACCTGAAATTAAGGAAAGAGCTGGCGAAGTTAAAAGGAGAGGCTGGACGAGTAAAGCCAGTGTCTGACGAAAAAGCAAGCGAGAGGAAAATTGTGAGTAGTGGGAAGACAAAGCTGGTGGTGAAGAAGCACACGAAGGATACGACAACAACGACAACAACAGCTAAGTGTACCAACCTGTTCAGTCCCTTGATAGACGAATTGGACGTTAGTACAGTCAGGGGCAGGGATGACAAGAAAGGTATAAAAACTTTAATTGTTGGTGACTCACAGGTAAGGTACATGGACAGGGCCTTTTGTGGTAAAAACAAAAATAGGATGAGGGTGTGTTTGCCAGGAGCTGGGGTGGGGGATATAATTGACAGGATGGACAATATCTTGTCTGGTAATGGGAACAAACCCATTATCTGCCTCAGTGCAGGAGGCAATGATATTGGCCGGTGTAGGAGCGAGGAACTTCTTGATAAGCTCAAGGCAGCCATAGATCGTATTAGGACTAAGGGAGGGATCCCTATCATATGCTGTGTCCTGCCTAGAAGGAGAGTTGGCAGTGAATGGTTGTCAAGGGCGGTTGGTGTTAACGACCGTCTTGACAGATATTGCAAGTCAATATCAGTCCCATTCATTGACAACTGGGACAACTTCTATGGCAGAAGGGACCTTTATGCTAGGGATGGGGTGCACCTGTCTAGGGATGGAGTAGCAACCCTGGCTGGGGCTCTAGAGGGGGCAGTTCAAAAGATATCGAAGTCTTTAAACTGCTAAGAGAACATATGGGCACGGGGGTGGAGGAGACTGCAGTGGGAGCGGGTAAACAAGGCGAAAGATTACAGGGAAATAGTGTTAGGAATGATGACAAAACTAAATTAGACAGGGAGTCTAAAACTAAACGCGGTAAGGGGAGGACTCAGAACACGACTAACTTAAATGTATACTACGCGAACAGTAGAAGTATGAGAAACAAAATGGATGATATTAGGGCCTTGGTATGTACCAAAGAAATCGATATAATTGCATTCACTGAAACATGGATCAACCTAGACACACGTGAATTACCAGTCGAATACCAAATTGCGGGTTACAAATTGTTCCATACCGATAGGCAGACCAGGAAAGGAGGCTGAGTAGCAATCTATGTTAGGGATAATCTGAAGTGTGAAATAAATAAGGAAATAAAAACTGAGCGGATTACAGAAACAATCTGGATAGAATTAATCGACGGTAGGGAAAAATTAATCACAGGAGTAATATATAGACCTCCCAATCTTGATAGAGTCAATGAGCGACTTATCTGGGATGAAATGCACAGGGCTTCCATACACAACAAAGTCTGTATAGTAGGCGACTTTAACCTTGGCCAAATAGATTGAACTGACCTTACAGGTAACTCAGAATCAGAGGATTTTCTCGAGA
>NW_024753451.1:0-9978 GCF_018991925.1 Homarus americanus | reverse complement strand
TGAAGGCACCAGATACCTGAATTAGTTACCGCTACTCACAGCTATTAAATTCATTGGGAAACCACTGTTACTGACGATCTCATCATCACTGACTCTCTATCCTCTACTTGCCCTTGGTACCTCGACTCAGGTTGTACGTCTTGTCTCTGAAGCTAGTATGTTTGCATTGTTGAGGTGTCAGGGTGACTTTTTGGATCCCTCTTAGGTTAAAACTTGTGGGAGTTGATGCCCTCTTGAGTTAGGCAGATACAATTTGGGTCTGTCAAAGAACCATAAAATGAAGTTGGAAAGCTTTTTTATGGGTTTGGTGCAAGTATATAATTCTGACGGCACTAGTCGATCCATAGTTTGATGAGATGTATCAATTGAAACTGTATTGGAACAATGTGATGCCATTTTAGATGTTGTAACCGCTATAGATTAAGGTGGGATATAAGTACCTCTGGCAATATGTTTTATCAAGCAGATGTAAACTAAAACTAAATGTAAAGTGTGGCGGCATACATGTAGCCACACATATTACCGTCCTCGACTGTGTGAAGATGATAGAATTTTGGGACAGGTCCAGAAGCACTGTGTGTGAAATGGCACAACCTTCATCTCTGTGGCAAGATAATGACATAGCCAGATTGTATCCACTTTTTGCACTCAGTAACTATATCAGTTCTCATGTACAGAACCGATACGCAATGTGCGTGAATACACTCGTAAATGAATAACAACAAAGTGTGAGGCCAGACATACTGCCTCACACGCCTGTTCTCACTGCATTTGTGAATAAGTTACCGCTTATGTATAAAGACTAAGCAAATAATGTAAATGAAATGCTGTGCCTTTCGGTACCGCCATACTCCTGACAACCAGGGTTAATTGACCACCTTGTGCTTATCAAGCCCTACTCTGCTAATCCTTTTGCGCTACCGCTCTCACAGGATGAGTGTGGTGCACAATAAAGTAGCCGCTGCAAGCAGCAAAATCAAATCAATCGTTACACTAACGGTAAATGGCGTTAAAACTAATAACGTTAAATGACGTTAAACTAACGTTCAGAAAATGGCGTTAGCTATCGTTAAATGGCATTAAACTAACGGTCAAATGGCGTTAAACTAACGTTAAATGGCGTTAAACTATCAATTAAATGGTAAACTAACGATAATTGCGTTTAATTAAGGTTAAATAACGTTAAACTAACGTTAAATGGCGTTAAACTAACGTTGAATGCCGTTTCGCTAACGATCAATGGCGTTGGCTAACAATGGCGTTAAACTAACGTTGAAATGGCGTTAAACCCCAACGTTAAATATTAAACCCAACATTAATGCATTAAATTAACATTAAATGAAAATTTAAACTAACGATAAATGGCGTTAAACTAACGTTAAATGAGGTTAACTAAAGTTAAATGGCGTTAAACTATGATAATGGCGTTTAATTAACGACAAATTAAGTTAAACTAACGTTAAATAGAAGTTAAACTAACGTTAAATAGCGTTAAATTAACGTTAAATGAAGCTAAGCTAACGTCAATGGCGTTAAACTTACGTTAAATGGCGTTAAGCTAAGTTAAATGGCGTTTGTTAAGGTTAAATGGCGTTAAACTATCGTTAAATGGCGTTAAAGTAACGTAAATGGGTTAATTACTAGCGATTAAATGGCGTTAAACTAACGTTAAATGGCGTTAAACTAACGTTTAAATGGCGTTAAACTAGTTAAATGGCGTTTTAGTTGGTTAATATCGTTAAACTAATGTTAAATGGCGTTAAGCTAAGTTAGTGGCGTTTAGTTGGTTAAATGACGTTAAACTAATGTTAAATGGCGTTGAACTAGCGTTAAATGGCGTTAAATATTGTTATGGCGTTAAATAGCGTTAAATGGCGTTTAATTAGGTTAAATAACGTTAAACTAGTTAATGGCGTTAAACTAACGGTAAATGGAGTTAAACTAACGTTAAATGGCGTTAAACTAACGGTAATGGCGTTAAGCTAACGTTAAATGGTGTAAACTATCGTTAAATGGCGTTAAACTATCGTTAAATGGGTAAACTGACGTTAAATGGCGTTTAACGTTAATGGCGTTAAACTAACGTTAAATGGCGTTTAGTAAGGTTAAATGGCGTTAAACTGGGTTATTGGCGTTAGCTAACGTTAATGGCGTTAAACTCGTTAATGGCGTTAAACTAACGTTAAATGGCGTTAAACTAGTTAATGGGTTAAACTATGTTAAATGGCGTTAAACTAACGTTAATGGCGTTAAATAACGTTAAATGGCGTTAAGCTATCGTTAAATGGCGTTAAACTAACGTTAAATGGCGTTAAACTAACGTTAAATGTCGTTTAATTAGGTTATGACGTTAAACTAAGTTAAATGTCGTTAAACTAGTTAAATGGCGTTTTAAAGGAAGTTAGATGTGGCGTTAAACTAACGTTTAAATGGCGTTAAATAACGTTAAATGGGTTTTTAGGTTGGTTAAATAATGTTAAATGGCGTTTAACGTTAAATGGCGTTAAACTAACGTTAAATTGCGTTAAACTAACGTTAAATGGCGTTAAGTAAGTTAAATGGCGTTAAATTAACGTTAATGGCGTTAAACTAACGTTAAATGGCGTTAAACTAACGTTAAATGGCGTTAAACTAAAGTTAAATGGCGTTTAATTAAGGTTAAATGACGTTTAACTAACGTTAAATGGCGTTAAACTAACGTTAAATGGCGTTTAATTAGGTTAAATGACGTTAAACTAACGTCAAATGGCGTTAAACTAACGTTAAATGGCGTTAAACTAACGTTAAATGACGTTAAACTAACATTAAATGACGTTTAACTAACGTTAAATGGCGTTAAACTAACGTTAAATGGCGTTTAATTAACGTTAATGAAGTTAAACTAACGTTAAATGAAGATAAACTAACGTTAAATATCGTTAAATTAACGTTAAATGACGTTTAACTAACGTTAAATGGCGTTAAACTAAAGTTAAATGGCGTTTAATTAAGGTTAAATGACGTTTAACTAACGTTAAATGGCGTTAAACTAACGTTAAATGGCGTTTAATTAAGGTTAAATGACGTTAAACTAACGTTAAATGGCGTTTAATTAACGTTAAATGAAGTTAAACTAACGTTAAATGAAGTTAAACTAACGTTAAATAGCGTTAAATTAACTTTAAATGACGTTTAACTAACGTTAAATGGCGTTAAACTAAAGTTAAATGGCGTTTAATTAAGGTTAAATGACGTTAAACTAACGTTAAATGGCGTTAAACTAAAGTTAAATGGCGTTAAACTAACGTTAAATGGCGTTTAATTAAGGTTAAATGGCGTTAAACTAACGTTAAATGGCGTTTAATTAAGGTTAAATGGCGTTTAACTAACGTTAAATGGCGTTAAACTAACGTTAAATGGGCGTTTAATTAAGGTTAAATGACGTTAAACTAACGTTAAATGGCGTTAAACTAACGTTAAATGGCGTTAAACTAACGTTAAATGACGTTAAACTAACATTAAATGACGTTTAACTAACGTTAAATGGCGTTTAACTAACGTTAAATGGCGTTTAATTAACGTCAAATGAAGTTAAACTAACGTTAAATGAAGATAAACTAACGTTAAATATCGTTAAATTAACGTTAAATGACGTTTAACTAATCGTTAAATGGCGTTAAACTAAAGTTAAATGGCGTTTAATTAAGGTTAAATGACGTTAAACTAGCGTTAAATGGCGTTAAACTAACGTTAAATGGCGTTAAACTAACGTTAAATGGCGTTTAATTAAGGTTAAATGGCGTTAAACAAACGTTAAATGGCGTTTAATTAAGTTAAATGACGTTTAACGTTAAATGGCGTTAAACTAAAGTTAAATGGCGTTTAATTAGGTTAATGACGTTGAATAACGTTAAATGGCGTTAAACTAACGTTAAATGTCGTTAAACTAACGTTAAATGACGTTAAACTAACATTAAATGACGTTTAACTAACGTTAAATGGCGTTAAACTAACGTTAAATGGCGTTAAACTAACGTTAAATGGCGTTTAATTAACGTTAAATGAAGTTAAACTAACGTTAAATAGCGTTAATTAACGTTAAATGACGTTTAACTAACGTTAAATGGCGTTAAACTAACGTTAAATGGCGTTTAATTAAGGTTAAATGGCGTTAAACTAACGTTAAATGGCGTTAAACTAACGTTAAATGGCGTTAAACTAACGTTAAATGGCGTTTAATTAAGGTTAAATGGCGTTAAACTAACGTTAAATGGCGTTTAATTAAGGTTAAATGACGTTAACTAATGTTAAATGGTTAAACTAACGTTAAATGGCGTTAAACTAACGTTAGCGTTTAATTAAGGTTAAATGACGTTAAACTAACGTTAAATGGCGTTAAACTAACGTTAAATGGCGTTTAATTAAGGTTAAATGACGTTAAACTAACGTTAAATGGCGTTAAACTAACGTTAAATGGCGTTAAACTAACGTTAAATGGCGTTAAACTAACGTTAAATGGCGTTAAACTAACGTTAAATGAGTTCAACTAACGTTAAATAAAGTTCAACTAACGTTAAATAAAGTTAAACTAACGTTAAATGGCGTTAAACTAACGTTAAATGGCGTTAAACTAGCGTTAAATGGCGTTTAATTAAGGTTAAATGACGTTAAACTAACGTTAAATGGCGTTAAACTAACGTTAAATGGCGTTAAACTAACGTTAAATGGCGTTAAACTAACGTTAAATGACGTTTAACTAACGTTAAATGGCGTTAAACTAACGTTAAATGGCGTTTAGTGGGTTAAATGCTAACGTTAAATGGCGTTAAACTAACGTTAAATGGCGTTAAACTAACGTTAAATGGCGTTAAATTAACGTTAAATGGCGTTAAACTAACGTTAAATGGCGTTAAACTAACGTTAAATGGCGTTAAACTAACGTTAAATGGCGTTAAACTAATGGCGTTAAACTAACGTTAAATGCGTTTAATTAACGTTAAATGAAGTTAAACTAACGTTAAATGAGATTAAATAACGTTAAATGGCGTTAAACTAACGTTAAATGGCGTTTAACTAACGTTAAATGGCGTTAAACTAACGTTAAATGGCGTTTAATTAAGGTTAAATGACGTTAAACTAACGTTAAATGGCGTTAAACTAACGTTAAATGGCGTTAAACTAACGTTAAATGGCGTTTAATTAACGGTTAAATGGCGTTAAACTAACGTTAAATGGCGTTTAATTAAGGTTAAATGACGTTAAACTAATGTTAAATGGCGTTAAACTAACGTTAAATGGCGTTAAACTAACGTTAAATGGCGTTTAATTAAGGTTAAATGACGTTAAACTAACGTTAAATGGCGTTAAACTAACGTTAAATTGCGTTTAATTAAGGTTAAATGACGTTAAACTAACGTTAAATGGCGTTAAACTAACGTTAAATGGCGTTAAACTAACGTTAAATGGCGTTAAACTAACGTTAAATGGCGTTAAACTAACGTTAAATAGAAGTTAACTAACGTTAATAACGTTAAACTAACGTTAAATGGCGTTAAACTAACGTTAAATGGCGTTTAATTAAGTTAAATGACGTTAAACTAACGTTAAATGGCGTTAAACTAACGTTAAATGGCGTTAAACTAACGTTAAATGACGTTAAACTAACATTAAATGACGTTAAACTAACGTTAAATGGCGTTAAACTAACGTTAAATGGCGTTTAATTAGGTTAAATGACGTTAAACTAACGTTAAATGGCGTTAAACTAACGTTAAATGGCGTTAAACTAACGTTAAATGGCGTTTATTTAGGTTAAATGACATTTAAACTAACGTTAAATGGCGTTAAACTAACGTTAAATGGCGTTAAACTAACGTTAAATGGCGTTAAACTAACGTTAAATGGCGTTAAAAAACGTTAAATGTCGTTCCGACGTTAAACCAACGTGAAAATGGCGTTAAACTAATCGTTAAATGTCGTTAAACTAACGTTAAATGGCGCTTATTTATGGTTAAATAAAGTTAAACTAACGTTAAATGGCGTTAAACTAACGTTAAATGGCGTTAAACTAACGTTAAATGGCGTTAAACTAACGCGAAATCATGTTAAAAAAACGTTAAAATGTCGCTGTTCAAAAGTTAAATGGCGTTAAACTAACGTTAAATGGCGTTTAATTAAGGTTAAATAAAGTTAACCTAACATTAAATATAAACTAACGCGTTAAATGGTTAAACTAACGTTAAATGGCGTTTAATTAAGGTTAAATGACGTTAAACCAACGTTAAAATGGCGTTAAACCAACATTAAATTACGTTAAACCAATGCTAAATGGCGTTTAAACTAACGTTAAATGGCGTTTAATCCGTTAAAATGACGTTAACCAATATTAAATGACGTTTAACCAACGTTAAAAGGCGTTAAACTAACGTTACATGGCGTTTAATTAACGTTAAATGGAAGTTAAATCAACGTTAAATGAAGATAAACTAACGTTAAAATATCGTTAAATTAATCGTTAAATGACGTTTAACTAACGTTACAAAGTTAAAACTAACGTTAAATGCAGAAGTTAAACCAACGTTAAACAGCGCCGTTAAATTGTCCTTTTTAAATGACGCTTTAACTAACGTTAAATGGCGTTAAACCAAAAGTTAAAATGGCGTTTAATCGGCGTTTAAATGACGTTAAACTAACGTTAAATGGCGTTAAACCAACGTTAAATGGCGCAACCAACGTTAAAATGGCGCTTAATTAAGGTTAAAACATCGTTTAACCAATCGTTAAATAAGTGCTAACCCAACGTTAAAATGGCGTTTAATTGGTTAAGCAATGACGTTAAACTAACGTCAAATGGCGTTAAAACCAACGTTAAATGGCGTTAAACTAACGTTAAATGACGTTAAACTAATATTAAATGACGTTTAACTAACGTTAAAAGGCGTTAAAATCAAACGTTAAAATGGCGTTTAATTAACGTTAAATGAAGTTAAACCAACGTTAAATGAAGATAAACTAACGTTACAAACATCGTTAAATTAACGTTAAATGACGTTTAACTAACGTTAAAATGGCGTTAAACTAAAAGTTAAATGGCGCTTAATTAAGGTTAAATGACGTTTAACCAACGTTAAATGGCGCTAAACTAACGTTAAATGGCGTTTAATTATACAATGAAGTTAAACTAACGTCAAATGGCGTTAAACTAACGTTAAATGGCGTTTAATTAACGTTAAACAGCTAAACTAACGGTAAATGAAGTTAAACCAACGTTTAATAGCGTTAAATTAACTTAAATGACGTTTAACCAACGTTAAATGGCGTTAAACTAAAGTTAAATGCGTTTAATTAAGGTTAAATGACGTTAAAACCAACGTTAAATGGCGTTAAAACTAAAGCGAAATGGCGCAAACCAACGTTAAATGGCGCTTAATTAAGGTTAAATGGCGTTAACCAACGTTAAATGGCGTTTAATTAAGGTTAAATGACGTTTAACTAAAGTTAAATGGGCGTTAAACCAACGTTAAAATGGCGTTAATTAAGGTTAATGACGTTAAACTAACGTCAAATGGCGTTAAACTAACGTTAAATGGCGTTAAACTAACGTTAAATGACGTTAAACTAACATTAAATGACGTTTAACTAACGTTAAATGGCGTTTAACCAACGTTAAATGGCGTTTAATTAAGGTCAAATGAAGTTAAACTAACGTTAAATGCGATAACCAACGTTAAATGACGTTAAATTAACGTTAATGACGTTTAACTAACGTTAAATGGCGTTAAAACTAAAGTTAAATGGCGCTTAATTAAGGTTAAATAATGCTTAAACTAACGTTAAATGGCGTTAAACTAACGTTAAATGGCGTTAACCAACGTTAAAATGGCGTTAAACTAACGTTAAAATGGCGTTTAATTACAAGCTAAATGGCGCTTAATTACGTTAAATGACGTTTAACTAACGTTAAATGGCGTTAAACTAAAAGTTAAATGGCGTTTAATTAAGGTTAAATGACGTTGAACTAACGTTAAAATGGCGTTAAACTAACGTTAAATGGCGTTAAACTAATCGTTAAAATGACGCTAAACTAACATTAAATGACGTTTAACTAACGTTAAATGGCGTTAAACTAACGTTAAATGCGTTAAACCAACGTTAAATGGCGTTTAATTAACGTTAAATGAAGTTAAACTAACTTTAAATGAAGTTAAACTAACGTTAAATAGCGTTAAATTAACGTTAAATGACGTTTAACTAACGTTAAATGGCGCGTTCAACGTTAAATGGCGCTTGGTTGTTGCCAGTCGGCGTTAAACTAACGTTAAATGGCGTTAAACTAACGTTAAAAGGCGTTAAACCCAACGTTAAAATGGCGTTTAAGGTTAAATGGCGTTAAACCAACGTTAAATGGCGTTTACCACGTTAAATGACGTTAAACTAATGTTAAATGGCGTTAAATCAACGTTAAAATGGCGTTAAACTAACGTTAAATGGCGCTTTAATTATAAGCAATGACGCTAACTAACGTTAAATGGCGTTAAACCAACGTTAAATGGCGCTAATTAAGGTTAAATGATCGCTAAACTAACGTTAAATGGCGTTAAACTAACGTAAATGGCGTTAAACTAACGTTAAATGGCGTTAAACTAACGTTAAATGGCGTTAAACTGTTAACAGTAAAGTTCAACTAACGTTAAATAAATAAAGTTAAACTAACGTTAAATGGCGTTAAACTAGCGTTAAATGGCGTTTAATTAAGGTTAAATGACGTTAAACTAATGTTAAATGGCGTTAAACTAACGTTAAATGGGTTAAACTAACGTTAAATGACGTTAAACTAACATTAAATGACGTTTAACTAACGTTAAATGGCGTTAAACTAACGTTAAATGGCGTTAAACTAACGTTAAATGGCGTTAAACTAACGTTAAATGGCGTTAAACTAACGTTAAATGGCGTTAAACTAACGTTAAATGGCGTTAAATTAACGTTAAATGGCGTTAAACTAACGTTAAATGGCGTTAAACTAACGTTAAATGGCGTTAAACTAACGTTAAATGGCGTTAAACTAACGTTAAATGACGTTAAACTAACGTTAAATGCCGTTTAATTAAGTTAAATGGCGTTAAACGAACGTTAAATGGCGTTTAATTAAGGTTAAATGGCGTTAAACTAATGTTAAATGGAGTTAAACTAACGTTAAATGGCGTTAAACTAACGTTAAATGGCGTTTAATTAGGTTAAATGACATTAAACTAACGTTAACTGCCGTTAAACTAACGTTAAATGGCGTTTAATTAGGTTAAATAAAGTTAAACTAACGTTAAATGGCGTTAAACTAACGTTAAATGGCGTTAAACTAACGTTAAATGGCGTTAAACTGACGTTAAATGACGTTAAACAAACGCGGTAAATGACGATAAACTACTGATAAATGACGTTAAACTAACGTTAAAATGGCGTTAAACTAACGTTAAATGGCGGTTAATTCAGGTTAATGACGCGTAACCAACGTTAAATGGCGTTAACCAACGTTAAATGGCGTGAAACTAACGTTAAATGGGCATTAAAACTAACGTTAAATGGCGATAAATTACGTTGAAATGACGTTAAACTAACGTTAAATGGCGGTAAACCAACGTTAAATGGCGTTTAATTAAGGTTAAATGATGCTTAGCCAACGTTAAATGAAGGCGTTAAACCAACGTTAAATGGCGCGTTTAATTAACGTTAATGAAGCAAACTAACGTTAAAATGAATAAACTAACGTTAAATAGCGCAATTAACGTTAAATGACGTTTAACTAACGTTAAAATGAAGTTAAACCAACGTTACCAGCGCGTTAAATTAACGTTAAATGACGTTTAACTAACGTTAAAATGGCGTTAAACTAACGTTAAATGGCGTTTAATTAAGGTTAAATGACGTTAAACTAACGTTAAATGACGTTAAACTAACGTAAAAGGCGTTAAACTAACGTTAAATGGCGTGGAACTAACGTTA
>NW_024753450.1:0-16001 GCF_018991925.1 Homarus americanus | reverse complement strand
TGTGTGGTGGTGTACTGTGGTGGTGGTAGTGTATTGTGTGGTAGTGGTGTACTGTGTGATGGTGATATGGTGTGTGGTGGTGTACTTTGTGGTGGTGTACTATGTGAGGGTGGTGTGCTGTGTGGTGTTGGTGTACTGTGTGGTAGTGTACTGTGTGGTGGTGGTTTACTGTGTGGTGATGTTACTAATATTATATGTGATGGTGGTGTGCTGTGTGATGGTGGTGTACTGTGTGGTGGTGTTGCTAGTGTTGTATGTAATGGTGGTGTGCTGTGTGGTGGTGTTACTAGTGTTGTATGTAATGGTGGACCTGGTGGTGTGCTGTGTGGTGGTGTTACTAGTATTGAAAGTGATGATGGTGTGTTGTGCGGTGGTGTTACTAGTGTTGTATGTGATGGTGGTGTAATGTGTGGTGGTGTTACTATTGTTGTATGTGATGGTGGTGTTACTAGTGTTGTAAGTGATGGTGGTGTTATTAGTGTCGTATGTGATGGTGGTGTGCTGTGTGTTGGTGTTACTAGTGTTGTATGTGATGGTGGTGTACTGTGTGGTGGTGTATACTCTTTGTTGTATGTGGTGTTTAATTGGCATGCTGTGTGGTGGTGTTACTAGTGTTGAAAGTAATGATGGTGTGCTGTGTGATGGAGTTACTAGTGTTGTATGTGATGGTGATGTGCTGTGTGGTGGTGTTACTATTCTTGTATGTGATGGTGGTGCTGTGTGGTGGTGCTACATTGTGTATGTGATGGTGGGTGTGTGGTGGTGTTACTAGTTTTTGTATGATGTGGTGGGTGTGTATTGGGTGGTGCATTGCCTGGTATTGTATGTGGTGGGTGGTGTGTGCTGTGTGTTTACTAGTGTTTATGTGATGGTGGTGTGCTGTACTTAGTGCATTACCTAGTGTCATATGTTATGGTGGTGCACTGTGTTAGTGTTACTAATGTTGAGAATCTTGACAGTGTACTGTGTAAAATGCGTTATTTATTAGTGTTATTTGTATGTGATGGTGGTGTACTGTGTGGTATGATACTAGTGTTTTATGTGTTGGCGGTGTACTGTGTGGGTATTACCTAGTGTTGTATGTGGTGGTGGTGTACTGTGCTGTGGTGTACTATTTGTATGATGATTGATTTTGATTTTGATTTTGCCGCTTGCAGCGGCTACTTTATTGTGCACCCCACACTCATCCTGTGAGCGGTAGCGCAAAAGGATTACAGAGTAGGGTTTACAAAGGGTCATAATAATTAACCCCGGTTGTCAGGATATTATGGCACCGAAAGTTACACAGTATTTCATTTACATTATTTGTTTAGTTCTATACATAAAGGGTAACTTATTCACAAATGCGTGAGAACAGGCGTGTGAGGCAGTATGTCTGGCCTCACACTTTGTTATTCACATTTACGTGGGAGGTATTCAAGCACATTGCGTATTTGGTTCTGTACATGAGAACTGATATAGTTACTGAGTGCAAAAAGTGGATACAATCTTAATATGTCGGCTATCTTGCCATTAGAGATGAAGTGTTGTGCCATTTCACACACAGTGTGCTTGGACCTGTCCCTAAAAGGTTCTATCTTCACACAGTCGAGGACGTAGTGTTCAAGTGAGTGGCCATATGTATGGCCACACACTTTACATTTAGTTTTGTTTACATCTGGTTGAGAAACATACTGCCAAAGGTACTTATATCCTAACCTTAATCTAGCGGTTACAACATCTTGTAATCTAATGATCTTGTTACTTGCTCCATATACATGTTTCACTTGATACATCTCATCATGGTAAACTATGGATCGACTAGTGCCTGTTTGCACTTGTCTACTTGCGTCAAACTCATCAATAAGTTCTTTCCTAATTACAGTTTTAAAGGTTCTTTTTGACAGACCCAAATTGTATTCAACGGTGTCTTTGTTAGACGCGAGTTTGGCGAGGGCATCAACTCTGTCATATTTTATGAGGCCTATGTGAGAGGGGATCCACAACAGTTTGACCTTGACACCCCGGTCAACAAGGCACGCATATTTGTGTCTGGCTTCAGAGACAAGAGCGTGACAACCTGAGTCGAGGGTACCAAGGGCAAGTAGTGAGGATAGAGAGTCAGTGATGATGAGACTGTCAGTAACAGTGGGTTCAATGAATTTAATAGCTGTGAGTATGGCAACTAATTCAGTTTGTAGAGTGGATGCCCAGTTGTTAATTCTAACTCCTTTCTCAATTATATTACCGTCAGGTTGAGTCACAACAATAGCACTTCCAGCCCTCCCACAGGCGGTGTTTAGAGATCCATCAGTGTAGATGGTCTGTGTGATATTATCATCAGTCTGTAGAGTGTGTATGTGTTCAAGGGCTCTCAATTTGGCAGTGTGTTGGAGATAAATGCTTTGTATAATTAATTTTTTAGGCGGATACGTCGGTATTGTGATATCGAAGGGAACTGTCCGCCAGGGTGGCAGGAAGCGCTGTTGTGTCTCAACTTTGTACAGGTAGTCTAGTCCAAAACTCTTCATATATTAACCGGCTGGTTTGGATCCGGCATTTAAAACAAATCCATGGTTCATACATTTAGCAATTTTGCAAAACAATGTTATCAGGATCACACCCATTATAGAGGTTTATCAGGGTTGACTTCAATTATTCTATCTTTAACACTGGTATACCCTGGTTCTTTTCTCTATAAGTACTTTGGTGCTCATGAACATCCTAGAATGTTTAGAGGCTTTATTTTGCATTTTCTCGGCTTACTCAGCTCCTTTATACACGAATGACCAGGGCTGGTGCTGGTAGTAATCTATCAGAGATCTTATATAGCCTAGGTACATTGTTTTAACAATTCTAATATTAGCACCATAGTGCGGGCTGTACCCCGCTACACTTCTAAGAGGTCTCAGTCTGTCAGTACATTGGCTGGTTAGCTGTTGTATGGCAGGTAGGGTACAAGGGACGGAAACACCAAGATATTTAAAAGAAGAAACATAGTCAATAGTGTTGTTACCTATCTTGAACTTGGCAGGGCCGCGTTTGCGGTTCCCAGCTTGTTTGTTGAACACCTTAGTTTTGTCAGTGGAGATAATAAGACCGAGGTGTTCACAGGCTGCGTATACATGGTTCAGGGTGGTTTGCATTTCACGATGAGTTTTGGTATGTATAAGAATATCATCAGCATAGCTGATTGAGATATTGCTGGGGTTGTCTGGTATTAAATTTAATAATGCATTCATAAGAACATTGAACAAAGTGGGGCGAAGTACTCCACCTTGAGGGGTACCAAGTTGCATATCTTTAACTTCACTTTTGTAACCCTGAAACAGTGCAGCAGCCCTTCTGTTGGTTAGGTAACCACTTATCCAGTGTAACAGCCTACCTCCTATATCCATTTTGGCTAGTTCGTACAATATCAGTTGCCTATTAGCAATATCAAATGCAGCTTTTAGGTCAAGAAATGTGGTGTATCTGTGCCTTTCATCACCATGCACAGTTAGGAATGTGGTGATGCAATTATGTACACCTTTACCATGGGTGAAGCCATTTATGTTAGGAGACATGTGTTCTCTGATTCTATATAAGAGTCTGCCAAGAACCATCCTCTCAAAGGTTTTACACAGGCAGCTGGTTAGTGATATGGGACGAAAGGCATCAGGCTGTCCTGGTTTCGGTATTAGTACAACAATACTGCTGGTCCATGATGTGGGTAGTTGGCCCTCGGCATGACTCATATTGTACAATACCAACAATGGATTGCCTGGCACGCGCCTTAGTAGTCTAATGATGTTGTAGATGACTCCGTCCTCTCCAGGGGAAGTAGACCTACCCCTGGCGAGGGCGGCGTCAAGCCCCCACTCAGTATATGGAACATCACACTCATCGTGCTGTTTGCCCAGCATAAAGCTAAAAAGATTACTTCTCTCTACAGACTTCGCAACAAGGAGTCCCCGAGTCCTAGCTGGTAACATGTCATAGCTCGACACATGAGCCCACTTTGTTATTAGCTCATTCGACTTTTGCAGAGGGTTTGGATGGGAGACGTGTCTTCTGTTTTTTACCTCTGATTATGTTTATGTCTTTCCAGGCTTTGCTGAGGGATGTGTGTTGGTTCAGGCTGTTGACATATGTCTCCCATGCATTTTGTCTGAGTTCGTTTACACGTTCCCTGACAGCAGCAAGGGAAGCTTGATACAATTGTAACATTTGAGGTGTTCTACATTGTCTGTAACCCTTACCCACCCTCCTGACCCTAGCCCTGAGTTTTTTCAGCTCAGGGTCATTATAGCACTGCTGTTGCCTGTTCCCATTATGCTGACCACGTTTTCTCTTTTTTTTGGTGGAGGCATTGTTGGTGAAGTATACATAAGTCCTATCTATCAGATCGTCATGGAAACTTTGGTAATTGTCAGGCTTGTAGTCCTTGTACCAGTCATGGATGAAGTCTATGAACTGGCTTTCATGTTCTTGCTTGACTGTGATTCTACGTCTGTTGAGTTTACCACCAGTGGGGGTGTCATTGGCTACATGTATACTAGCTTGGATTGGGCTGTGGTCAGACATAAGATCAGTGACAACATCAGAGCTATGAGTTGTGTATGATAGATTAAAGCTAATACATTTGTCTAGACCCCCGCCATAGATGTGTGTTGGTTCATTATTACCTATAATTTGAACATCTTCATATGCACTGAGAAGTGAGATAAGTCTCCTACCATTGGTGTTAGTGGTGGAGTCACCTAATTTCTTGTGTCTAGTATTCAGGTCACCCATTAGGACAGTGGGCTCAGTGTGTAAAAAGTCTGGGAGATCTGTGTATTGAAGCTGATCTGAGGGAGCATAGGCGTTTAGCACGTTGAGTGTGGAGTTGCCCAGGTGGATAGTGATCCCATGGTACTGAAGGTTGGTAGTCTTTTTGGATACAAGAGGTACATGCGGGAGTGACTTCTTAACATACATCAAACATGTGAGTAGAACTAGGATCATAATACACATAATTGGGCAGACTGGGTGGGGGCTTACCATTAGGTGTGAGACACTCCTGCAGACACACAATATCGATGTCCTCAGTCACAACTTTGTGGTGTAGGTCAGGGTATCGTTTTCTAAGGGATGAGATGTTCCAACTCATCACCTTCACCGCTCTGTATCTTTGCCTGGTATTAACACTGGCCATTATGAAATGTATTTGGAATTTTGTCTGGTATTAGCACTGGCCATTATGAAATGTATTTGGAAAGAAGCAAAAGGCACTGTATGATACTGTTCTTTTCTGCGAGGCCTGTCCCTTCGGCAGGCAGTAGGCCAGTTAACCTTTTGGAAACATTTCTGGAGCACGTACGGCTCAACAATTGTTGTATTTCATTGGCAGACAACAACACACTTTGGTTACACTCGACATCACCACCATTTTCTGTTTGTGTTTGTTCATCTTCACTGACAATGTCCACAGAGGCATCAGTAGAACTGTTACCAGTATCACAATTTTCCTCTGCGTGGACACTAGTTCCTGGTGGGTCTTGAGTTTCCACATCTGGTGCTGACATCTGAATGTCTTCAGTTTGACTGTAATTTTTCCGAAGTTGCTGCACTGTGTTGGTGGTGTTTTTTTCCTTTAGTGTATCACAGAGGCTCCCAAACATTTCAGTTAGAGCTGTAAACTGAGCTTTGAGTTCTTTAATTTCATTTTTCAAATCATTGATCTCTTCACTTTGTGCAGGGAGTGTGTTGGCAGCTACCTGTTGTGTCGGTACATCTGTGTTGCCCCATGCTGATCTTTCGATGACTGCTGGTGATGATCCTGGAGCTTTGGTGGGGAGGGCAGGCCAGGGGTTGGCCGTAGGGAGTACCCTAGCAGCATTAGTGTGTCTTGAGACCTGCCTGGGTGGCGGGTCTGGGCGCTGAAGGGGTGTAGGAGCTCTAGAACAGTTAGGGTGCCATACAGGAACTCCAACTGTTTTGCAGTTAATACACTTCTGTTGGATGACACCCCCTTGAGCAACTGTATCTCTGCAAACCTGTGTTGCATATTGCCTTGAGCAGAGACCACACCACGGCTTAGTCGAGGGGCATAACCGGGCCACATGGCCCCAGTGCTGACAGTTGTAACACCTCCGGTTAGGGGGCTGATAGAGTGTTACCTTCAGAGTCCGATAGGCACCACGGACTCGAATGGTCTTGGGTGGGTCTTCCGAGCCAACCCAGTCTGCAATGACTGCATTCTTGCCCCTGAGTCGCTTCGTCCTTCTGATGTAGGGATGGGCTTCTAGTAGTGTAGGGGTCTGGTACTGGTCGAGCCCTATGATTATTATGGTTTTCTTGCTCCATGATTGGGATGATTGTTCCATGGTTATTCCCCTTATGCTGTTGGTGAGGAGATCCTGTATGACTGCTGGGTCGTTTCTAATCAGAACATGATCTTGTGTACCGACTCTGAACTGAAACTCAGCCTCTGGGTGTTTGTCTTCTGCATCGTTCAGCCAGAGATACTTGTCTTCAGGTGATGTACCTTCAGGGAAGTATAATCTTACTCTCATGGGGGTTTGTGGTTGTAGTTGATTGTCTCTACGTCTTTCTGCCTTTTCGGCCTTCCGCTTGTTCCTGGACTGAACTAGTTGAAAGCCATCTTCTCCGTTGGTGTCAAGGTCAACACCACAGTCGCCTGGCTCACTCAGTGCATCAGGAGAGTTAAAGCGAGCAGCTGGGTCTCCAGTCAACTCAGACATGGTGGAGTTACAGGGCTCTACTTATATGCCTACGTCAGAGGGCCGAGGACTGCTTGGCACTCCTAGGAAGTCAGCGGTGGTTGGGAGGCGTAACCCTCTTAGAGGACAAAGGAGATTGGCATCTACTGTACAGCGTATTAGCGGTGTGAGGGGAGGCCATGAGCGGGCCTCCCGTGGAGGGAGTGTGGTGTCGGGGGGACTAAGGTAACAGGAGTTTTCTCAGTTTATAAACACTTTTATTACACTACACTTGTTCTTAATAGCATGTCTGTTTTTCTGGTTAGATACAGTATCAAAGTCAATTTTAGTTTCAAAAGAACTAACCAGCGTGGCACACTATGAGGACGGGGGTTTGTGTAAACAAACCCTCACCACATGGCCGAGCGTGACCACAAGGGTATAGGCCTTGCCTCGCGGGCACCTACACCTACACACGACACAGTGCTCAACACACGGTAGTTCACTTGTTATACAGGCAACATATTTGCAGTTGTTGACCTATCCCCACCCTACTGGGTGGTGTTGTGTTATTTCGAAGTCAAGTGTGAAGCCGACCCACTGTTGTTCTCAGAGTGGACTGATTAGCACCTCCTTGTCAGGAGATGGCGGTCAGTACCCAGCGGTGCTTATCTCACTGGCGGGTCACGGCTCTCACTGGTACTGTCTAGTACTGAATTCACTGGCTTAAACACTGTTCTTAACTGTTCAACACTGGTTCCACTTCTTTCCGAAACGAAATGTCACTTTTGATTATGTTGATATCCCGGTGGTGAGGATGGGTCGGGGAGAGGGACTTGGGGAATGGGCCGACATGGCCAAGGGTGAGAGCTGCTCAGCAGGAGCAGCGCCTAAATAGGTCTTGACCCTACGGTGGTCAGGTCATCACTCCTGTAGTGATGGTGTCTGGTGGTGGTGTGTAGTGATGGTGTACGGTGATGGTGGTGTGTGATTGTGAGGAAAATGGTGTGTGGTGGTGATGGTGTATGGTGGTGATATTTGTGTATGCTAGTGATGGTGTATGGTGTGTGGTTGAGGTGTGTAGTGGTGGTGTGTGTGGTGTGTGATTGTGGTGTGTGGTTCTGACGTGTGTGGTGGAGTGTGGTTGTGGAGTGTGGTTTGTGGAGGTGGTGAGTGGTTGTGGCTGTGGTGATGGTGTGTGGTTGTGGTGTGTGTGTGGTGGTGGTGTGTGTGGTTGTGGTGTGTGTGGTGGTGGTGGTGTGTGGTTGTGGTGTGTGGTTGCTATGCTGGTGTGTGGTGGCGGTGTTGTGGTTGTGGTGGTGTGTGGTGGTGGTGGTGTGGGGTGTGGTGGTGTGGTGGTGGTGGTGGTGGTGTGGTGGTGGTGGTGGTGTGGTGTGTGGTGGTGGTGTGTGGTGTGTGGTGGGTGGTGGTGGTGGTGGTGGTGTGTGGTGGGTGGTGGTGGTGGGTGGTGGTGGTGTGTGGTGGTGGTGGTGGTGGTGTATGTGGTGGTGTGGTGGTGTGGTGGTGGTGTGGTGTGGTGGTGGTGGTGGTGGTGGTGGTGGTGGTGGTGGTGGTGGTGTGGTGGTGGTGGTGGTGGTGTGGTGGTGGTGTGTGGTGGTGGTGGTGGTGGTGGTGGTGGTGTGGTGTGGTGGTGGTGGTGGTGGTGGTGGTGGTGTGTGGTGGTGGTGTGGTGGTGGTGGTGGTGGTGGTGTGTGGTGGTGGTGGTGTGTGGTGGTGGTGGTGTGGTGGTGGTGGTGTGTGGTGGTGGTGGTGGTGGTGGTGGTGGTGTGGTGGTGGTGGTGGTGGTGGTGTGGTGGTGGTGTGTGTGGTGGTGTGGTGGTGGTGGTGGTGTGTGTGGTGGTGGTGGTGTGGTGGTGGTGGTGGTGGTGTGTGTGGTGGTGGTGTGGTGGTGGTGGTGGTGGTGGTGTGGTGGTGGTGGTGTGTGGTGTGGTGGTGGTGGTGTGGTGGTGGTGGTGGTGTGTGGTGGTGGTGGTGGTGTGTGGTGGGGTGTGTGGTGGTGGTGGTGTGGTGGTGTGTGGTGTGTGTGGTGGTGTGTGGTGTGGTGTGTGGGTGTGTGGTGTGGTGTGTGGTGGTGGTGTTCTGTGGTTGTGGTGGTGGTTGTGGTGTGGTGTTGTGTGGTTGTGGTGGTATTGTGTGTTGGTGAGGTGTGGGTGGTGTGTGGTGATGGTGGAGTGTGGTTGTGGTGGTGGAGTATGGTTGTGGTGTGTGTGGTGCGTGTGGTTGTGTGGTGTGGTGGTGTGGTGGTAGTGTGTGGGTGTGCTGGTGTGTGGTGGTGGTGGTGGTGGTGGTGGTGGTGGTGTGGTGGTGTGTGGTTTGTGGTGGTGTGTGGTGGTGCGTGGTGGTGGTGGTGGTGGTGTGTGGTGGTGGTGGTGGTGGTGGTGGTGTGTGGTGGTGGTGTGTGTGGTTGTGTGGTGGTGGTGTGTGGTTGTGGTGGTGATGGTGTGTGGTTGTGGTGGTGGTGTGGGGCCAGGATGGTGGTGTGGGCCAGGTGGCAGTGTGTGTGGCTGTGGTGGTGGACTGGTGGTAGTGTGGCAGTGGTGGTGTGTGGTTGTAGTAAGTGACTGTGGGGTGGTGGTGTGTATGGTGGTGGTGTGTGTGGTTGTGGTGTGACGTGGTGGTGGTGGTGGTGGTGGGTGGTGGTGTTGTGGAGTGTGGTTGTGGTGTGTGGTGGTAGTGTGTGGTTGTGGTGGTAGTGTGTGGTTGTGGTGGTAGTGTGTGGTTGTGTTGGTAGTGTGTGGTTGTGGTGGTAGTGTGTGGTGGTGGTGTGTGGTATTGATTTTGATTTTGCCGCTTGCAGCGGCTACTTTATTGTGCACCCCACACTCATCCTGTGAGCGGTAGCGCAAAAGGATTACAGAGTAGGGTTTACAAAGGGTCATAATAATTAACCCCCGTTGTCAGGATATTATGGCACTGAATGTTACACAGTATTTCATTTATATTATTTGTTTAGTTCTATACATAAAGGGTAACTTATTCACAAATGCGTGAGTACAGGCGTGTGAGGCAGTATGTCTGGCCTCACACTTTGTTATTCACATTTACGTGGGAGGTATTCAAGCACATTGCGTATTTGGTTCTGTACATGAGAATTGATATAGTTACTAAGTGCAAAAAAGTGGATACAATCTTAATATGTCGGCTATCTTGCCATTAGAGATGAAGTGTTGTGCCATTTCACACAGTGTGCTTGGACCTGTCCCTAAAAGGTTCTATCTTCACACAGTCGAGGACGTAGTGTTCAAGTGTGTGGCCATATGTATGGCCACACACTTTACATTTAGTTTTGTTTACATCTGCTTGAGGAACATACTGCCAAAGGTAATAATATCCTAACCTTAATCTAGCGGTTACAACATCTTGTAATCTAGTGATCTTGTTACTTGCTCCATATACATGTTTCACTTGATACATCTCATCATGGTAACCTATGGATCGACTAGTGCCTGTTTGCACTCTAGTCTGCTTGCGTCAAACTCATCAATAAGTTCTTTCCTAATTACAGTTTTAAGGGTTCTTTTTGACAGACCCAAATTGTATTCAACGGTGTCTTTGTTAGACGCGAGTTTGGCGAGGGCATCAACTCTGTCATGTTTTATGAGGCCTATGTGAGAGGGGATCCACAACAGTTTGACCCTGACACCCCGGTCAACAAGGCACGCATATTTGTGTCTGGCTTCAGAGACAAGAGAGTGACAACCTGAGTCGAGGGTGTCAAGGGCAAGTAGTGAGGATAGAGAGTCAGTGATGATGAGACTGTCAGTAACAGTGGTTTCAATGAATTTAATAGCTGTGAGTATGGCAACTAATTCAGTTTGTAGAGTGGATGCCCAGTTGTTAATTCTAACTCCTTTCTCAATTATATTACCGTCAGGTTGAGTCACAACAATAGCACTTCCAGCCCTCCCACAGGTGGTAAGAGATCCATCAGTGTAGATGGTCTGTGTGATATTATCATCAGTCTGTAGTGTGTGTGTGTTCAAGAGCTCTCAATTTGGCAGTGTGTTGGAGATAAATGCTTTGTATAATTAATTTTTTAGGCGGATACGTCGGTGTTGTGATATCGAAGGGAACTGTCCGCCAGGGTGGCAGGAAGCGCTGTTGTGTCTCAACTTTGTACAGGTGGTCTAGTCCAAACATCTTCATATGTGTAGCTGTAGTTTGGATCCATTTAGACTGAGTAGTCCCATGGTTCATACATTCTAGCAATTTCAAGGAAACAATGTTATCAGGATCACCACGCAGAAGCCTCAGGGCTATCATGAGGTTGACTTCAATTATTCTATCTTTAACACTGGGTATACCTAGTTCTTTCCTCATATGAAGTACTTTAGTGCTTATGGGACATCCTAGGATAATTCTGAGGGCTTTATTTTGCATTTTCTCGAGCTTGTCAACGCCTTTCCCGTCACGAATGACCAGGGCTGGTGCGTGGTAATCTATCAGAGATCTTATATACCCTAGGTACATTGTTTTAACAATTCTAATATTAGCACCATAGTGCGGGCTGTACCCCGCTACACTTCTAAGAGGTCTCAGTCTGTCAGTACATTGGCGGGTTAGCTGTTGTATGGCAGGTAGGGTACAAGGGACGGAAACACCAAGATATTTAAAAGAAGAAACATAGTCAATAGTGTTGTTACCTATCTTGAACTTGGCGGGGCCGCGTTTGCGGTTCCCAGCTTGTTTGTTGAACACCTTAGTTTTCTCAGTGGAGATAATAAGACCGAGGTTCTCACAGGCTGCGTATACATGGTTCAGGGTGGTTTGCATTTCACGATGAGTTTTAGTATGTATAAGAATATCATCAGCATAGCTGATTGAGATATTGCTGGGGTTGTCTGGTATTAAATTTAATAATGCATTCATAAGAACATTGAACAAAGTGGGGCTAAGTACTCCACCTTGAGGGGTACCAAGTTGCATATCTTTAACTTCACTTTTGTAACCCTGAAACAGTGCAGCAGCCCTTCTGTTGGTTAGGTAACCACTTATCCAGTGTAACAGCCTACCTCCTATATCCATTTTGGCTAGTTCGTACAATATCAGTTGCCTATTGGCAATATCAAATGCAGCTTTTAGGTCAAGAAATGTGGTGTATCTGTGCCTTTCATCACCATGCACAGTTAGGAATGTGGTGATGCAATTATGTACACCTTTACCATGGGTGAAGCCATTTATGTTAGGAGACATGTGTTCTCTGATTCTATATAAGAGTCTGCCAAGAACCATCCTCTCAAAGGTTTTACACAGGCAGCTGGTTAGTGATATGGGACGAAAGGCATCAGGCTGTCCTGGTTTCGGTATTGGTACAACAATACTGCTGGTCCATGATGTGGGTAGTTGGCCCTCGGCATGACTCATATTGTACATTACCAACAATGGATTGCCTGGCACGCGCCTTAGTAGTCTAATGATGTTGTAGGTGACTCCGTCCTCTCCAGGGGAAGTAGACCTACCCCTGGCGAGGGCGGCGTCAAGCTCCCACTCAGTATATGGAACATCACACTCATCGTGCTGTTTGCCCAGCATAAAGTTAAGAAGATTACTTCTCGCTACACACTTCGCATCAAGGAGTCCCCGAGTCCTAGCTGGTAACATGGCATAGCTCGACACATGAGCCCACTTTGTTATTAGCTCATTCGACTTTTGCAGAGGGTTTGGATGGGAGACGTGTCTTCTGTTTTTACCTCTGATTATGTTTATGTCTTTCCAGGCTTTGCTGAGGGATGTGTGTTGGTTCAGGTTGTTGACATATGTCTCCCATGCATTTTGTCTGAGTTCGTTTACAAGTTCCTTGGCAGCAGCAAGGGAAGCTTGATACAATTGTAACATTTGAGGTATTCTAATTTGTTTGTAACCCTTACCCACACTCCTGACCCTAGCCCTGAGTTTTTTCAGCTCAGGGTCATTATAGCACTGCTGTTGCCTGTTCCCATTATGCTGACCACGTTTTCTCCTTTTTTTGGTGGAGGCATTGTTGGTGAAGTATGCATAAGTCCTATCTATCAGATCGTCATGGAAACTTTGGTAGTTGTCAGGCTTGTAGTCCTTGTACCAGTCATGGATGAAGTCTATGAACTGGCTTTCATGTTCTTGCTTGACTGTGATTCTACGTCTGTTGAGTTTACCACCAGTGGGGGTGTCATTGGCTACATGTATACTAGCTTGGATTGGGCTGTGGTCAGACATAAGATCAGTGACAACATCAGAGCTATGAGTTGTGTATGATAGATTAAAGCCAATACATTTGTCTAGACCCCCGCCATAGATGTGTGTTGGTTCATTATTACCTATAATTTGAACATCTTCATATGCGCTGAGAAGTGAGATAAGTCTCCTACCATTGGTGTTAGTGGTGGAGTCACCTAATTTCTTGTGTCTAGTATTCAGGTCACCCATCAGGACAGTGGGCTCAGTGTGTAAAAAGTCTGGGAGATCTGTGTGCTGAAGCTGATCTGAGGGAGCATAGGCGTTTAGCACGTTGAGTGTGGAGTTGCCCAGGTGGATAGTGATCCCATGGTACTGAAGGTTGGTAGTCTTTTTGGATACAAGAGGTACATGCGGGAGTGGCTTCTTAACATACATCAAACATGTGTGAGTAGAACTAGGATCATAATACACATAGTTGGGCAGACTGGGTGGGGGCTTACCATTAGGTGTGAGACACTCCTGCAGACACACAATATCGATGTCCTCAGTCACAACTTTGTGGTGTAGGTCAGGGTATCGTTTTCTAAGGGATGAGATGTTCCAACTCATCACCTTCACCGCTCTGTATCTTTGCCTGGTATTAACACTGGCCATTATGAAATGCATTTGGAACTTTGTCTGGTATTAACACAGGCCATTATGAAATGTATTTGGAAAGAAGCAAAAGGCACTGTATGATACTGTTCTTTTCTGCGCTGCCTGTCCCTTCGGCAGGCAGTAGGCCAGTTAACCTTTTTGAAACATTTCTGGAGCATGTACGGCTCAACAATTGTTGTATTTCAGTGGCAGACATCAACACACTTTGGTTACACTCGACATCACCACCATTTTCTGTTTGTGCTTGTTCATCTTCACTGACCATGTCCACAGAGGCATCAGTAGAACTGTTACCAGTATCACTATTTTCCTCTGCGTGGACACTAGTTCCTGGTGGGTCTTGAGTTTCCACATCTGGTACTGACATCTGAATGTCTTCAGTTTGACTGTAATTTTTCCGTAGCTGCTGCACTGTGTATGTGGTGTTTTTTTCCTTAAGTGTATCACAGAGGCTCCTTAACATTTCAGTTTGAGCTGTAAACTGAGCTTTGAGTTCTATAATTTCATTTTTCAAATCATTGATCTCTTCACGTTGTGCGTGTTCACGGAGTGTGTTGGGAACTACCTGTTGCCCCATACTGATCTTTCGATGACTGCTGGTGATGATCCTGGAGCTTTGGTGGGGAGGGCGGGCCAGGGGTTGACCGTAGGGAGTACCCTAGCAGCATTAGTGTTTCTTGAGACCTGCCTGGGTGGCGGGTCTGGGCGCTGAAGGGGTGTAGGAGCTCTAGAACAGTCAGGGTGCCATACAGGAACTCCAACTGTTTTGCAGTTAATACACTTCTGTTGGATGACACCCCCTTGAGCAACTGTATCTCTGCAAACCTGTCTTGCATGTTGCATTGAGCAGAGACCACACCACGGCTTAGTCGAGGGGCATAACCGGGCCACATGGCCCCAGTGCTGACAGTTGTAACACCTCCGGTTAGGGGGCTGATAGAGAGTTACCTTCAGAGTCCGATAGGCACCACGGACTCGAATGGTCTTGGGTGGGTCTTCCAAGCCAACCCAGTCTGCAATGACTGCATTCTTGCCCCTGAGTCGCTTCGTCCTTCTGATGTAGGGATGAGCTTCTAGTAGTGTAGGGGTCTGGTGCTGGTCGAGCCCTATGATTAAGATGGTTTTCTTGCTCGATGGTTGGGATGATTATTCCATGGTTATTCCCCTTATGCTATTGGTGAGGAGATCCTGTATGACTGCTGGGTCGTTCCTAATCAGAACATGATCTTGTGTACCGACTCTGAACTGAAACTCAGCGTCTGGGTGTTTGTCTTCCGCATCGTTCAGCCAGAGATACTTGTCTTCAGGTGATGTACCTTCAGGGAAGTATAATCTTACTCTCATGGAGGGTTGTGGTTGTAGTTGATGGTCTCTAAGTCTTTCTGCCTTTTCGGCCTTCCGCTTGTTCCTGGACTGAACGAGTTGAAAGCCATCCTCTCCGTTGGTGTCAAGGTCAACACCACAGTCGCCTGGCTCACTCAGTGCATCAGGAGAGTTAAAGCGAGTAGCTGGGTCTCCAGTCAACTCAGACATGGTGGAGTTACAGGGCTCGACTTATATGCCTACGTCAGGGGGCCGAGGATTGCTTGGCACTCCTAGGAAGTCAGCGGTGGTTGGGAGGCATAACCCTCTTAGAGGACAAAGGAGACTGGCATCTACAGCGTATTAGCGGTGTGAGGGGAGGCCATGAGCGGGCCTCCCGCGGAGGGAGTGTGGTGTCGGGGGACTAAGGTAACAGGAGTATTCTCAGTTTATAAACACTTTTATTACACTACACTTGTTCTTAATAGTATCTCTGTTTTTCTGGTTAGATACAGTATCAAAGTCAATTTTAGTTTCAAAAGAACTAACCAGCCTGGCACACTATGAGGAGGGGGGTTTGTGTAAACAAACCCTCACCACATGGCCGAGCGTGACCACAAGGGTATAGGCCTTGCCTCGCGGGCACCTACACCTACACACGACACAGTGCTCAACACACGGTAGTTCACTTGTTATACAGGCAACATATTTGCAGTTGTTGACCTATCCCCACCCTACTGGGTGGTGTTGTGTTATTTCGAAGTCAAGTGTGAAGCCGACCCACTGTTGTTCTCAGGGTGGACTGATTAGCACCTCCTTGTCAGGAGATGGCGGTCAGTTCCCAGGGGTGCTTATCTCACTGGTGAGTCACGGTTCTCACTGGTACTGTCTAGTACTGAATTCACTGGCTTAAACACTGTTCATAACTGTTCAACACTGGTTCCACGTCTTTCCGAAACGAAATGTCACTTTTGATTATGTTGATATCCCGGTGGTGAGGATGGGTCGGGGAGAGGGACGTGGGGAATGGGCCGAGCATTGGCCAAGGGTGAGAGCTGCTCAGCAGGAGCAGCGCCTAAATAGGTCTTGACCCTACGGTGGTCAGGTCATCACTGGGTGTGTGGTAGTGGTGGTGTGTGGTGGTGGTGTGTGGTGGTGGTGTGTGTGGTGGTGGTGGTGTGGTGGTGGTGTGTGGTGATGGTG
>NW_024753449.1:0-34130 GCF_018991925.1 Homarus americanus | reverse complement strand
GGTGTGTGTTGTCAGGTGTCTGACACACGGGCTAGTGAGGGGTGTGTGTTGTCAGGTGTCTGACACACGGGCTAGTGAGGGGTGTGTGTTGTCAGGTGTCTGGACACACGGGCTAGTGAGGGGTGTGTGTTGTCAGGTGTCTGACAACGGGCTGGTGAGGGTGTGTGTTGTCAGGTGTCTGACACACGGGCTGTAGTGAGGGTGTGTGTGTGATCGAATAAATGGACTGTACAGTATTTCGAAAAATATAACTCACTATATGTCTACTGAAGACTTGAGGTTCAGTTATGGGTTTGTGTGTGTACTGTTGGGTAACGAAGTGAAGAAGCTTGGGACGGAGGAAGGTGGTGGAGGTGTGGATAGGGGTGCTGTGTGAGCAGGACACGTAAGCTCTAGAAGGACTGGACTTAACTGCCGTGTTGGACGGGCTTGGGTTGAGCTTTTGTTGTGGCTGGTGTTGAGCAGGCCTGGGTCAACCTACACTTTATAAACATGGTGATAGAAAAGAAGCCGCGTTCAATAAAGGTGTGAGCTTTGGGCAGAAGTGAACACTTTGGGGTTAACAAAGTGAAAGAAAATTTAAGAGACTAATCGAAGCCTTGAAGGTTTGAATGGGGCTAAACTGAGGCTTAAAGTTTGGATACCAGCGAACAAAAACTCCAGGCTTGGCCTATTGAAAATTTTGAATATTTTCATGAGGCTGAAGAAAATTAAGAAAGCTTGAGTGGCTATACATTGCTTCAAGGACTTTAAATTTGGGGATTAAACAAAGCTTAGAGGACGGAAGGATAAACGAAGCCGTCAGGTCTTATGTAGGATGAACAAAGCTACTTTATGTTTCATATAATTTAATAGTAAACCAAGTGTACAGGACTGTGGTAGGCAGAGGCGTGAACAGAACTACTGTACGTGGTGAGGCTGAGAGAGCAGTGAGGTGCTTGTGTAGGTAAAACAGAATTAGAGAAGATAGAGTGTGGCTCAAGAAAACTAAGCTTTGATGAGACTGAACAAACTACATAGGTTTACGGTTGCTTTAGGAGAACATGTCAGGGGTTCACAGTAGGTAAGATATTGACTTGGAACCTGTGTATATTTATGTAATGCGACGATTGTGGTGTGTTTGGGCTACAAAAATCCAGGTGTTTTGGGAAAGATATACTGACATCTCTCCAACACCTGAAAATTATTCAAGCAAAGGTCAGGGATTGAAAGGTGGCATAACACGGATTGTTTGGGCCGGAGACACCCTGTAAACGTCTTCTTTACGCTTGCGCTCAAACATACACAGGGTCCAAAAATGGTATAGTGACTACTTTAAACCCCTTGTTTGACCCCTATGAAAGTTCTATCAGACTAGTGGTTAGTTAACACAGCTACGTTTGTTTAGTGGAGATTGAACAATTAGATTTAAGAGGCTAGACGCGTGTGTGTTTCACAGTTACCATGGGGTGCAGGCTTGACCCATCGAGACTGATATCGGTGAAAAACTCTGCGACATATGAAAGAGTAATTACTGTATGCACTGCTGTAGGCTTATGTAATATATCCATTACTATCATTCTCCACATGTGGTCATATCTTCTTCATCCACCTGGTCTCAGTTCATCAGGTTAGGTGTAGTTTAGAAGATTATTTTTGCTCCAGTGTTGAGACCACACCTTCGCTTGTGTAAAACCTTTTTCAACCCATTTCATTCACATCACAGTTTGGTAGCCGTGGCGGGCTCCACCGCCATGCAGCTGTTGAATGTACATTACTCATCTGTCCACACGGACAAGGCTTTGGTGCCCCATTAACCCACTATTTGTAATCTGTCAACCACAGGACTTTGATATACTTTTGGAAATATTCTTGTTTTTCCAACTACTCCATTACACTAAGATACTAACTACTAACGTGATCCGTGCTGTAGTGAATAGTACTCTCTACCTAGTGAATTTACCTATCCTCACCCAGCCTCAACATAGACCTGATATCCTAACAAACTTGCCTCTCGTGTGGCTCACACCGCCTAAGCTGGATATTTTTTAACTTGCTCTCTGACAGCATGTCCTGAGTCGAGGTTACTACATAGACAGCATGTCATTACTGGTGACTGATCCTTCTGTTAAGCCTCCATCCTTGGTGAGTCGCGGATGGGAACTAGTCGGCAGAGCCGTCTACCACGTCCTATCCAGTATAAAGTGGAGAAAATCCTAACGCCAGAGCAAACACAGATCCTGGTAGCTGCCACAGGTCGCTTCTTTCCAGTATTGGTAAGTCAACCACAGTGCTCCCAACAGACGTCGAGTTGTAGGTCATGGTGGTGGGTGTGAAGGAGTCGGGTGTGGGGACCTGGCTGGATGCTCACACAAACTCGATGGAGTAGTCGGCGCTGAAGCCCTTCACGTCCACGGCGTATTTGTTGTCTGCCTGACACTCATAGTAGCCGGCGTCCATCCTGAGTGGCTGGGTCGATCTCCATCTTGCTTTTGATGGACACCGTGCCTTCCTTCCACTCATGCACCTGTGGACATACAGCTCATTACCTTTATGATTTAGGTGAACTTATGTCACTATGACCTAAGTTTTGGTGCCAAACACCAAAGTGCTCTAAACAATCTCGTTGTGCACAACATTTGCAGTCATGGCTGACTGATTCTGGGATATTTGACTAATCTCGACGTTTCCTGGATAATAATAGTACAGGAAGCAATTCATAATTTGTTTGTACAGTATATAATAGAATAACCGGAAAATTAATTTACCTTTAGAAAGTTATACCAATATTATGTATACTGTATAGTGTGAACGTCTCTACGGTGATAACACGCCACATTTAAGTACCTTGTTCCTCGTGACGTTATAGGAAAATTAAGTGGTGTATTTTTCAGATATTATACGTTAACAGTGTATGTTATAAACCCAGTAAGTGGTCTGTAAGTGTGTGGTGGTTTACGGCACAACAAACATTTATATCTTGACACACCCATCATTGTTTTGCTACTGTCATTTTAAATCCCATTTTTCTTCATCCAACTGTAGATCACCTTTGTGTAAAATTAAAAACAAAGTACATAAAGTTTTTATAAACATTATGGGAAAATGGTAATTAATTATAAAGACTTTGATCTCGAAATTTAAAACAAAATGGTGAATTTCAGATTTTAAAATTACTCTCATATGAAAACTGTTCATTAATTAGTCAATTAATAGGGCTGGAAAGGTTATGATTGGTCACATTACCTTAAGTTATACATGGACTAAAATATAATTCTGACTTTTGTCACTCCTCTACTATACAAACTAACTAAACATTAAACAAGTGACAATTTGGCCGAGTGTAAGAATTAGAGTAAAGTGACCGATTTCTCTCCATTTTTCACCGAGAATTGTTTACTGTGTGGAGTAAATTTAACGTTGGACAAGAACACCTTCCCTTCTTTTCCTTCGTCTATCGGTATTACTGAGATATACACCAACTGGCTCACAATGATACCCTTCCTGGCTCGAGGATCTTTGACATGGTTGAAAATCCTTTTCGGGCAGTGAGACTGACCTGGATGTGGGTAATGTCTCAGCGGGCGGATATTGTTGTAAATTCTAGCCAGGGAATGAATGGTAAGTGTGCAGAGGAAACGTTTTATTGGTGCACTCACTCGCCTAGAAGTGGTAATGTATAAAATAGAACCTAGTGATTATTCTAAAGACTGAGCAAGTAATGGCAATGTCTTTGGGTGGAACCTAGAATGATGCAAAGATTGACTGGAAATAGTAACAGTTTGTAGCTGGAACCTTGTGATTTGTGTTGAGCCTGACCTTGAAGTGGTAAAGTGTGTGCAGTAGGAGCACTTCACCTGTGTGAGGCTAACCTGGAAGAATGAATGGGCAAAGCTCGATGCCGTCCTTAAACCAGGTGATGACTGGACGAGGTTCTCCTCAGCCTTGCACATGAAGACAATCTTGCGGCCCAGTACATACTCCGACTCGAAGTGAGACCAAATTGTGATCTTGGCACCCTGCGGACCATCCAGAGAGTTACGCCAAAATATCAAGTTCCTTCTACGTCTCTATTAATATATTTAAATAAGGGAATATATTGTTTTATATGAATGTGTTGTTATACAGAGACTAGACATAACAATGGTGGAAATAAATGACACGACGAGAAAGATAAAGAGAACTTGAAAGTGAAAGGAATAGAGAAACAACTGTAAAGATGGTCCATGTGTGGTGTAGCGGTCGGTCTAGAGGTAACTAAGATGTACTGTACTGTACTTTACCCACTAGTGGATAACGTACAGGATGGGTATATACAGTCTCGTTCATGATTCTTCGAACACTGCTGAGACAGCTGGCAACTCAAGGCCGTTTGTTTACTATAGTACGCAGTAAAAATTATGATAAATGTAAAAGTGATCGGTGATTGGTTACTTAGTTCCCGTTGCTTAATTAATGGTTGGGCTTTGCTGTTTCGTATTATATTATACTACGTACTTTAGTAAACAAATGGCCTTGAGTTGCCAGCTGTCTCCAGCAGTGTTCAGAATCTTAATCGAACTGTATATGGTGATCAATGGTTCTGAACTGCACATTGAGTTATGTTTTACTTATAATAGAGTATAAGTAATTACATCTTGACAATTCCACAAATGCAGTATCTTAAATACTTTCATTGTATTGGTTATATTGTCGTAAATAAAACTGATGTCTTTATAGAGATATCGGTTACGATTATTAAATTTTTCCTCGGCCATAAACTTATTAATATGCATGTATAAGTTAGCTAGAAATGGAAGATAACAATTATTATGCACACAAAAGTATATTTGTTATTTTTCCCACAGTGTGACACAGATTGCTGTGCTGTTCACTGTCTATAACAGACACCCACTTTTGCTTTTCAAAATTATTATTATTATTATTATTATTATGGATTTTATTATATAATATTTATAATAAATTATATTCATATTGACATTTATAAGGCAGCAAGTATGAGTTAGTAGTTTGTTACTTTATCAGGCGCTGGTACTAGTTAATTACTAACTTAAGCCCGACGACCGACTCAGCAGTTGTTGGTTTCTGTCTTTCTGTGTGTGTGTGTGTGTGTGTGTGTGTGTGACACAAACGAACAGACCGCTTTCGGTGGGTCGAATGTTGGAGACATTTTGTAAGGTTAGTTATTGTTCAGTGTTGGAGGTGACAGTAAGAGTGGTGGTCGAGGCTGGGGTTGATGACCACCTAGTTGCTAGCGAGGTATGACCATGTCAGTGACACAGTACAGACCAAACCTTCTCTGACATGATTTTATGAATGGAGTCTGTTGACTGTTCGTCATTAATGTTTTCTTAGCGTGAGATTAGCGTGATGATGTATGCCGAGGGTGTGTCCGTGCCGACTTGTTGTGAGTGAGTCTCTGTACGTCGACATAAATCCTGCAAGCAAGAAATGTCGTTTATTATAAATACCAAATATTAATAACAGTATTTGTTCTCTTGAATAACTGGATTACATTCAAGCGGTTTTATAGTAAATTATATGATAACCTTTCTACGGTAACCACAGCGTTCAAAATGCCACGACCAGGAGAGCAAGACTGTTGCTAGCTAGACGGTATTTGTCGTTAACAAATGTTTTATGTTTTTATGTTAGTTATATATCATTAACCCTTTGAGACGTAAGTTGTTTAGTGAAGACAGTGATTTTGAACTCATTATTTCTCTACATATTCAGAGTATAAGAAACAGCCATGTGTATTTGTGAGCGACTACAACTAGTCAGTCAGTAGTGTTGAACCTCATCCAAGTTCTGAACAGCACCTATCTTGTTGTCAGAGTCAGTGGCCTCAGACGTCACGGACGAAGCCTGGTCGTCTGACAACATATAACGGAGCTCTTAACAAAAACTTATTAATAGTTTCCCTAAAGAGGCGGCTAAGGTATCTTGGGTAGTGGCGATCGTCGCTCTTGATCAAGTGAGTCAGCACTCCTCCCAAGTAATTATTTTCTTTGCTCTTATATCTCTCGTCTAGCTCTGATCTATGTTGCTGAACTCGCGTTGGTGATTGAAAATATTCCTCGTTAAATTTTACTCCTAAAATGGAGAATTTATAATCCGTCTACCGCGATTATTTAAGCTTTGCGAGAGGATAATGACTTTTTTGGGGCACTACCCTACATCCTTGTGGGTGAAGCGCAGAAGAGTTTACAGTGCCCAACAGGGAAGCATGCTAAGTTCATGCTTGCCTTTATGTCTCATGAGTTAAGGGCGTAGAAGCTTGAAGAGTCAAGGGCGTAGAAGCCTGAAGAGTCAATGGTTTATGTCATCAAGTTGTTGGAAGCTCCAACAACTTGTCCCTGATCTGAATTCGCATCTTTCGATTTACAGGTACCTACTTTACTGCTAGGTGAACAGGGACTAATGGGGGCTAGGAAGTATGTCCAAACAACTACCGGCGAAATCAGACCGTGACATCTCGCTTGCGAAGGCAAAACGGTACCACTCAACCACCAGCACCCCCCAATGGCGAAAATACCTCCAACTTATACAGACTCGGTCATAAGTAGATAGGTTCTTTCATCCCATGTTAAAATTGGAATAGTTAACCTGCTAATTTTGAGAATTGGAATCAGTTTGGCAAGAAAAATGGACTCAAATTTGGCAGCTTATTGTTATATTAGTAACATACTGTTGTTTGTTATTCCGGCTGAGTGTTTTACTTTTTTTCTACAGCTCATAGTTGCAGCAGCCAGTGACGGATGGCAGTAATACTCTGCGACGATTTTTAACCAACCAGAAATCCTGTTTGAGAATAAAGCAAAGATATGAATAACAACCTAACCTAACACCGCCCTAACTCACACCCTAACCTAACTGCCACCTAACCCTAACACCGCTAACTCACACCACCTAACCTCTCACCGCCTAACTCCACCACCCTAACCTAACACCCTAACCTAACACCGCCTAACTCACACCACCCTAACCTAACACCACCTAACCTAACACCGCCCTAACTCACACCACCTAACCTAACACCGCCCTAACTCACACCACCTAACCTAACACCACCCTAACCTAACATCACCTAACCTAACACCACCCCTAACCCCTGCACCGCCCTAACTCCCCACCTAACTTCTTACCGCCTAACTCACACCACCCTAACCTAACACCCGCCCTAACTCACACCACCTATTCAACACCCTCAACCTAACACCTAACCTAGCACACTAACCTAACCACCTAACCTAACACCGCCCTAACTCACACCACCCTAACCTAGCTACGCCCTAACTCCACCACCCTAACCTAACACCACCTAACCTAACATCACTAACCTAACACCACCCCTAACTAACACCGCCCTAACTCCACACCACCTAACCCTAACACCACCCTAACCTAACACCACCTAACCCTAACACCACCTAACTAACACCACCCCTAACTAACACCACCCTAACCTAACACCACCCTAACTAACACCACCTAACTAACACCACCCTAACTAACACCACCCTAACTCACCACCTATCCCTAACACCACTCTGTCTAACACCACCTTATCTAACACTACCCTATCTAACGCACTACCCTTTCTAACACAACCTATCTAACTCCACCCTATCTAACACCCTATCTAACACCACTCTGTCTAACACCACCCTATCTAACACCACCCTATCTAACACCACACTCTGTCCCAACACCACCTATCTAACACCACTCCAACACCACCTATCTAACACCACCCTATCTAACACACTCTCTAGCTACCTCCTATCTAACACTACCCTTGCTAACACCACCTATCTAACACCACCCTATCTAACACCACTCTGTCTAACACCACCCTATCTAACACCACTCTCTAACACACCCTATCTAACACTACCCTTACTAACACCACCCTATCTAACACTACCCTATCTCTACTACCCTTGCTAACACCACCTTATCTAACACCACCCTATCTAACACTACCCTATCTAACACCACTCTGTCCTCACACCTTATCTAACACTACCCTTGCTAACACTACCCTATCTACTACTACTACACCTATCTGCACTACCTTGCTAACACTACCTATCTAACACTACCTTGCTAACACCACCTTATCTAACACTACCTATCTAACACTACCCTATCTAACACCACTGTCTAACACAACCTATCTAACACTACCCTTGCTAACACCACCTATCTAACACTACCTATCTAACTACCCTTGCTAACACCACCTTATCTAACACTACCTATCTAACTTACTACCTATCTAACCACCACTCTGTCTAACACCACCTTATCCTAACACTACCCTATCCAACACCACCTATCTAACACTACCCTATCTACATTACCTATCTAACACTACCTATCACTTACCTATCCAACACTACCACCTGCACTACCCCTATCTAACTACTACCCCTTGCCCAACACTACCTATCTAACTACCCTTGCTAACACTACCTATCTAACACTACCCTTGCTAACACCACCTTATCTAACACTACCTATCCCTAACACTACCTATCAACACTACCCTATCTCCACACTACCCTATCTAACACTACCCTATCTCTACCCTGTCAACACTACCCTATCCATCGACCTATCTAACACTACCCTTGCTAACACCTTATCTAACACTTCCTATCTAACACTACCCATATCAACACTTACCTATCTGTAACACTAACCCTATCTAACACTACCTATCCAGCACTACCTATCAACACTACCCTATCAACACTACCTTATCTAACATTACCCTTGCTACTTTCACCCTATCTAACACTACCCTTACTAACACCTACCTACTCTAACACTACCCTTCTAACACTACCTATCTAACACTACCCTTGCTAACACTACCCTTGCTAACACTACCCTATCTAACACTACCACTTGCCCCTAACACTACCCTATCAACACTACCCCTATCAACATACCCTATCTAACTTACTACCCTTGCTAACACTCCTATCTAACACTACCATGCTAACACTACCTATCTAACACTTACACCTATCTAACTCTACCCCTATCTAACACCACCTTGCTAACACTACCCTATCTAACACTACCTATATAACACACATACTAACACTACCTACTTCTAACACTACCCTATCTAACACTACCCCTTACTTCAACACTACCCCTATCTAACACTACCCCCTCTAACACTACCCTTGCTAACACCACTCTGTCTAACACCACCTTATCTAACACTACCCTATCTAACACTACCCTTGCTAACACCACCTTCTGCTACACCATACTTAGTATATGAAAATTAGCTTAAGTGTTAGTTAAGTCAGTGTTAGTTATGTGTGTTAAGGTATAGTGTTGTGTGGGCCGTCATTAGTGTATAGTGGCAGGTGATGTTGTCTTGTGGAGTGTACTGAAAACTACCTTAGCAGTGGTGGTGTCAAGTGTGTGAAGACTTTCGCCCCATGAATCTCTAAACAATAGTGAGACAGAGTGTTTTGGCTCTCTCAGAAGCTTGTTTTGTTTTATTTTTATTTTTGGTTTTGTTTAAGTCTCAGATGTATGTGTGTGTATGTGTGTCTGTGTGCGCACGTATTTAGATACACGTTTATGAGTACAGTTTGTTTGCACTTGTGCGGGTGTGTGTTTGTGTAGCTCGCGTTTTAAAGGTGACAGTCTAGAAACAGAAAGTCGTGAGAAAATATTCTATGCTACACTTTAATGTGTTTTTATCAGGAGTGTGACGTAACAGACGTATTAACAGCTGGTGTTGAGTTTATTGGTACAGTGTTGGGTATTATAGTACAGATAAAACATTCTTATTGATGATAAACTTCAATCAGCCGTCAGTTATATCACAGTTATATCACAGTTATATCACAGATCTTGTGCAAAACATTTTCTAGTGATCGCCAGGTGTCCGTGACTTACAGCCGACTGAACACTATAGTTCATGGTTACCTAATTTGACAGATATTGTGTTGCTGACTAGTTACGTGGTTAGTTATTATCGATGATGATGTCAGGCTAATTTTCATTTTATTGGACTATATAGTTTCAAGAAATGCTAGAATATCCTGAAAATCTTGTGTAAATAAGGCAGGCAAACGATATTGAGATCTTCTAGGGGTGGTACTGTCAGTTGAATTGTGGCTGTTGGCAGCTGGAGATGGGTCGTTGTCACACCTTTACTCTGCAAACTTTATACCAATACTTTGTTACATCTTGTTAATCAACAGTTCTCTATCCCCTTTTTAAAGGAGGTATTCCATTCTTGATCTATTGTCTTTTTACTTAAACGACCAATATTTCCCAACTTCATGTTATCATCCATATCAACTATGGGTGAACACAGTTGTCTACAGTTTCTCCTTAATATTGTAATGGAAGAAGTTTTGTGATAACAGGATAAAATTACAATACAGTAATCTGTACCTGAAGTCGAGTGGTACAGTGTTAAGATTCTTCGAACACTGCTGGAGACAGCTGGCAACTCAAGGCCGTTTGTTTACCATAGTACGTAGTATAATATACAGTATACAAACAAAAACCCTAACTATTTAATTAGCAACGGGGAACTAGTAACCATTCACCGATCACCTTCATCTATTCATAATTTTTACTATGAACTATAGAAAGCACAAAACGGCCTTGAGTTGCCAGCTGTCTCCATCAGTGATTCCGGAGCACATTAATAATCTCTCCCCCCCTCATATGCCAAAAAATCATTAAATCGGCAAGTTCGTACCAGGATGACACGACTCATCGATGAAATCACTATTCATTTGAAGTATGAGTTAGGCGTGAACTCCGATATCTTCGTAATGAAAATGTGACACATGATTCAGCCCTTCATGACTCGGCAACTCATGTCTGGTGTTTTATAAGAATATTTGTTGGACCGAAAAATTATTTGAATAATATACTGCTAAGTAAGAAACGTGTTGTTCCATTATGCGACAACCAACATACTCCAGACGAGCAGGGACGGTCAGGTGGTGACCATCATTATGGATAAGACCACAAGTATAAGAAAACCCAACACAATGACTACTCCCTGTCCCTCACCTTTATACCATTCAACATTTACACATGAACTGTAAGACACACTGCCCAGCAGACATTCTTCATCTAAGTCCATAATTAATATGAAGTAATCAAATTAAGAAATGGGCCCTCATCCTGCCTCCAAATATTGTTTTCTAAATGTTTTCTTGTTACAGGTAAATGACCGTGACCCAGGCAGAGGTTGCGATACCTATTTCGTGTTCTTCAGTCAGTTATGGTCAAGGTATTCTTAATATCACCATGCTGAGTCATGGGTAGGGGGTGTTTGTAGAGTGGTCTTCTGATACGGATGCATTTTGTTGAGACTTATTAGTACGTGTCACCTCACCCACACGACGATGAGTGTTTCGTGCAGGTACAGTGTCAGGTTCACAATCCACTACTAGGAAGCTCCACTGTGCTTTGTGTCATACAGAAGTTGTTATTATTATTATTATTAACTATTAATATTATTATTATTATTATTATTATTACACAGTGCTATATGCACCAGCTATTCTTCACACAAGCAACAACAACACAACACAACACAACACAACACAGTAAAGTCAATACCAGTAATCGGATTGTCGTGCAATAAAAATTTTGGTTTGTTATGTGTAGCTCCATTGTTTGCTTGTGAAAAGCTCCCTGGTCTGTATATTTTTCCAATATATTATAATTTTATTACAGTAACGCTTGTGTTAAAGTTCAGTGTTAAAATCCCTAAGCTCTGTGTGAGGAAGGTGAGTCTTTCAGATACCATATACTGTTGTGTGTGTTTTCCAAGTGCTTTTCCTAATTGAACCTGTGTTACTTGATGCTAAATGAACCTACAGTGACACAGTGAAACTACAGTGGTTATTGTGTCTTTGTTCACGTAAAATAAGTGTGTGTGTGCTTTATGGAAATGTGATGTAAGAATGTTTGTTTTATTTTACGTAACATAAAAAACTCTTTAAAGCAGTGTGTTTTGACGTACAACATATCAATTATTAGGAGACTGTTGATAACCAGAACGTGTTATACACATATAATTAATTCTGACACTACAAGGTAAAAGTGAAGCCTCTGCAATTGAGTTAGAATGAGATGGATGTCATCACGCCATTGTGGTTTTAGTAGGCTCGGCTGTCCCTCAGATTGAACTCTGGTGATGCTGCCTCAGTTACTCATGTTCTTACGTCCTTTTCGCCACGGCCTTGCCCCTCTGCCCTTCGGTGACGCCCAACCCTTCAGCACCAGCAACATCACCCACGCCCATGCCTCCCATGATGATACCGCTTGTCACGATCACCTCATAACATACACCTGTCTGCACACACATCGTTACACACTGTCTAACATACAGTATAAACGTGGCCCTACCACCTCCATTACCACATCACCATGTTCACCTGTTAAGTGGGTTAGTAGAGGGTTTCAAACAAGCTGATGAGTGCAAAGTATACACTGAACTGTAATAAAAAAATAAATTTGTTGCTTAAGCATTATAAATGATAGTATTGTCTACTTCCTTAAGTCGGAGACTTTTCCTGGAGTTACGATCAATATATAGCAATCTGGTCGATGACTGCATTTTTGCTGAATGCTTTACATAACCTAACCCATCAGTGTGAGAGTCTCCCCAGTCCATAGGCTAGTAAACGGACTTTCCCAGTATGGGCCAATAGGCCCGCCAGTTCCCCATTCTTATGTTCTTATGTTCTAGTCTCCAACACTACACTGCAACCTTCCCAGCCTCCCTCAAACCCAGGATTGAGTAGAGTACTTATTCATGACTGTCACTCTATTTAAAAGTACTGTCAGAACAACAATAAAGGACACACACGTCGGAGACATTCCTGAGGATTTTGTGTTGAAAGTGTAAAATGGAAAAATAGTAACAGAGATATTGAAGAAGTAAATTGAGTAGTTGGCAGGAGTCCACAACTGAATGGGTCACACATACATGTCTACCATCACACCCACCCTGGTCCCAATCACCAGATCTTATCACCACTTCCCATTTCAATGAAGTAATCAGCCCAAACTCCTACTCCCCTGAATATTGTTGTATATAGATATTATTCACCAGGTTTGACGATACCACCAACATAGCCCAGACTGCCAACCTTGCAAGCTGTTTCTTTTGCTTAACCAAGCTTGTCTTTGGAAACCTAATTCATAGGTCAGTACCAGGAATGTTTAGGCTCAAATCACATACTTATAGAAAATTCACAAAGGATACGACATAAGAAAAATGCTATTTAAAAATTCCAATATCATCAACACAATAATATCAAATTTGCTATTGGTATATGGACAGCCCTTATTTTAAACACCAATGGGGTCTAATGGCCATCACAAATCCCATTGGAAATGATTTAGGGAACCACTTTATTGTGTTTACTAGTCCCTGTCCTGGTCCACGTATGTTGTGTGTGCCCACACCACACCTCAACCTGACCTCATCCTACAACACCCTCATACCTACAATACCTTTCATCCCTATTACAACACCCTCACCCTCATCCTGTATGATCTTCATCCCATACCACAACACCTCTCACCCCCATCCTACATCATCTTCTAACCCATACTACAATACCCTCACCCCCTCATCCCACACCCATCCTACAAACACCTCAATTTCATCCTACAATACTTCATCCCATACTACAACACCCTCACCCTCATCCTACAATACCTTCATCCCATACTACACCACCTCACATCCAATACCTTTCATCCCATACTACAACACCTCACCTCATCCTACAACACCTTCCATCCCTACTACAAACACTCCCCACCTCATCCTAAGGACATCTTCATCCCATACTACAAACACCTCAACTCTCATCCTACACACACCTTTCATCCCATACTACAATTCACCCCATCCTACAATACCTTCATCCCATACTACAACACCCCTCACCCTCATCCTACAACACTTTCATCCCATACTACAACACCCCACCCCTCATCCTCTACATACCTTCATCCCATACTACAACACCCTCACCCTCATCCTACAATACCTTCATCCCTACTACAACACCCTCACCTCATCCTAAACACCTTTCATCCCATACTACAACACCACTCCCTCATCCTACAATACCTTCCATCCCATACTACAACACCTCACCTCATCCTACAATACCTTCATCCCATACTTACAACACCCTCACCCTATCCTACATACCTTCTATCCCATACTACAACACCCTCACACTCATCCTACAATACCTTCCATCCCTCACAACACCTCAACCCTCATCCCACAATACCTTCATCCCATACTACAACAACCCTCACCTCATCCTACAATACCTTCTATCCCATACTACAACACCTCAATCCATACCACACACCTTTCAATCCCATATTCCATAATACCTCACCCTCATCCCTTCCTAACACCTTTCCATCCCATACCACATCTCAACCCTCATCCACAATACCTTCATCCCATACTACAACACCTCACCTCATCCTACAATACCTTCATCCCATACTACAACACCTCACCCTCATCCTAATACCTTCCATCCCATACTAACACACCTCACCTCATCCTACAATACCTTCATCCCATACTACAACACCCTCACCCTCATCCTACAATACTCTTCATCCCATACTACAACACCCCCACCCCCATACCACAATACCTTTCATCCCATACTACAATACCCCACCCCATCCTACAACACCTTCATCCCATACCACAACACCCCCACCCCATCCTCACAATACCTTCATCCCATAACTACAACACCTCACCCCTCATCCTACAACACCTTCCATCCCATACTACAACACCTCAACCTCATCCTACAAATCACCTTTCCCCATCTACAACACCCCCACCCTCATCCCACACACCTTCATCCCATACTACAATACCTCACCCTCATCCTACAATACCTCTCACCCATACCACAACACCCTCACCCCATCCTACACACCTTTCATCCCATACCACAACACCCCCACCCTCATCCCACACACTCCTTCACCCCATACCATCACACACACACACACCCTCAACCTCATCCCACACACCTTCATCCCATACCACAATACCCTCAACCTCATCCCACAACACCTTCAACCCCATACTACAATACCTCCCTACCCTCATCCTACACACCTTCCCATCCCATACTACAACACCCCCACCCCATCCCACAACACCTTCCACCCATACTACAATACCCCCAACCTCATCCCACACACCTTCAACTCTATACTACAAACACCTCACCCCCATCCCACACACTTCTATCCCATACTCACAACACCTCACCCTCATCCTACACACACCTTCACCCCATACTCACACACTACTACCTCATCCCACAATACCTTCATCCCATACTTCACAACACCCCTCACCCTCATCCTACAATACCTTCCATCCCATACTACAACACCCCCACCCTCATCCCACAATACCTTCCATCCCATACTACAATACCCTCAATCCCATCCTACAACATCTTCTATCCCATACTACAACACCTCACCTCATCCTCTAACACTCTTTCATCCTTATACTACAACACCCTCACCCTCATCCTACAATACCTTCTATCCCATACTACAATACTCCTACCCTCACATCCTACAATACTTTCATCCCATACTACAACACCCTCACCTCATCCTCTACATTTCATCCTATACTACAACACCTCTCACCATTCCCATAATATCATCCCATACTAAACACCCCACCCCATCCTACAATACCTTCATCCCATACTACAACACCCTCACCTCATCCTACAATACCTTTATCCCATACTACAACACCTCACCCCCATCCTACAATACCTTCCATCCCATACTACAATACCTCACCCTCATCCTACAATACCTTCTCATCCCATACTACAACACCCTCTACCCCTCATCCTACAATACCTTCATCCCATACTACAACAACACCCTCACCTCATCCTACAATACCTTCACCCCATACCACAACACCTCACCTCCTCATCCTACACACTTTCATCCCATACTACAACACCTCACCTCATCCTACAATACCTTCACCCCATACTACAACACCTCCCTCACCCTCATCCTACAATACCTTCATCCCATACTACAACACCTCACCCTCATCCTACAATACCTTCATCCCATACTACAACACCCTCACCCTCATCCTACAATACCTTCTCATCCCATACTACAACACCCTCACCCCATCCTACAATACCTTCACCCCATACTACAACACCTCACCCTCATCCAACAATACCTTCATCATACTACAACACCTCACTCTCATCCTAATACCTTCATCCCATACCACAACACCCTCACCTCATCCTACAATACCTTCATCCCATACTACAACACCCTCACTCATCCTACAATACCTTCATCCCATACTACAACACTCACCCTCATCCTACAATACCTTTCTATCCCATACTACAACACCCTCACCCTCATCCTACAATACCTTCATCCCATACTACAATACCCTCACCCCTCATCCTCACAATACCTTCATCCCATACTACAACACCCTCACCCCTCATCCTACAATACCTTCATCCCATACTACAACACCCTCACCTCATCCTACAATACTTCATCCCATACTACAACACCCTCACCCTCATCTCAATACCTTCATCCCATACTACAACACCCTCACCCTCATCCTACAATACCTCTCATCCCATACTACAACACCCCACCCTCATCCTACAATACCTTCATCCCATACCAACCACTCCTACCCCTCATCCTACAATACCTTTCATCCCATACTACAACACCCACCCTCATCCTACAATACCTTCATCCCATACTACAACACCCTCACCCTCATCCTACAATACCTTCATCCCATACTACAACACCTCACCTCATCCTACAATACCTTCATCCCTACTACAACACCTCACCCTCATCCTACAATACCTTCATCCCATACCACAACACTCCCCACCTCATCCCACTAATACCTTCATCCCATACTACAACACCCTCACCCTCATCCCAATACCTTCATCCCAGACTACAACACCCTCACCCCTCATCCCACAATACCTTCATCCCATACTACAACACCTCACCCTCATCCCACAATACTTATCCCCACAACACCTCACCCTCATCCTACACACCTTCATCCCATACTACAACACCTCACCCTCATCCTACAATACCTTCATCCCATACTACAACACCCTCACCTCCATCCCATACACCTTCATCCCCTACTACAACACCCTCACCCTCATCCTCAACAATACCTTCATCCCATACTACAACACCCTCACCCTCATCCTACAACACCTTCCATCCCCACTACCTTCACAATACCTCAACCTCCATCCTACAATACCTTCACCCCATACTCAACACTCACCTCATCCTACAATACCTTCATATCCCATACTACAACACCTCAACCCTCATCCCTACAATACCTTCCATCCCATACTACAACACACCCTCACCCTCATCCTACAATACCTCTATCCCATACTCTACAACACCCTCTCACCCTCATCCCACAACACTCTTCATCCCATACTACAATACCCACCCCTCATCCCACAATACCTTCTACATCCCATACTACAACACCTCACCCTCATCCTACAATACCTTCATCCCATACATACACACCTCACCCCATCCTACAATACCTTCACCCCATACTACAATACCTCACCTCATCCTCAATACCTTCATCCCATACTACAATACCCCACCCCATCCTACAATACCTTCATCCCATACTACAACACCTCACCCCATCCTACAATACCTTCATCCCCATACTACAATACTCCCCACCTCATCCTACAATACCTCAATTCCATACTACAACACTCTCCCACCTCATCCTACAATACCTTCATCCCATACTACAACACCCTCACCTCATCCTACAATACCTTCTTCACCCATACTACAATAACCCTCACCCTCATCCCACACACTTCCTTACAATCCCCATACTACAAACACCTCACCCCATCCCACAATACCTTCACCCCATATTACAATACCACCCTCATCCTCACAATACCTTCTCATCCCATACTACACACTTCACCCTCATCCTACAATACCTTCATTCCCCATACTACAATACCCTCACCCTCATCCCACAATACCTTCATCCCATACCACAATACCCCACCCTCATCCTACAATACCTTCATCCCATACTACAATACCCCACCTCATCCTTAACACTTCAATCCCATACTACAAACACCTCACCCCCATCCCTACACCTTATCCCCATAATCCATACCAATCTCACCCTCATCCCTACAATAACTTTCACCCCATACCACAATACCCCCACCTCATCCTACAATACCTCTTCATCCCATACTACAACACTCTCTCCCCTCATCCTACAATACCTTCATCCCATACTACAACACCACCCCATCCTACAATACCCTTCATCCCCATACTTCACAACACCTCCTCACCCTCATCCTACAATACCTTCATCCCATACTACAATACCTCACCTCATCCCAATAACACCTTTCATCCCATACTACAACACCCTCAACTCATCCTACAATACCTTCATCCCATACTACATAATCCTCACCTCACCCTACAATACCTTCATCCCATACTACAACACCTCACCTCATCCTACAATACCTTCATCCCATACTACAACACCCCACCCTCATCCTACACACTCTCATCCCATACTAAACACCCTCACCCCTCATCCTATAATACCTTCATCCCATACTACAATACCTCACCCTCATCCTACAATACCTTCATCCCATACTACACACCCCTCACCTCATCCTACAATACCTTCATCCCATACTACAATACCCCACCCTCACCCTACAATACCTTCATCCCATACTACAAAAACCCTCACCCTCATCCACAATACCTTCATCCCATACTACAACACTCCCCCACCCTCATCCTACAATACCTTCATCCCCATACTACAACACCCTCACCCCTCACCCCATAACACCTCTCATCCCATACTACAACACCCTCACTCATCCCATACTTCATCCCATAACAACACCCTCACCTCATCCCACAATACCCTTCATCCCATACTACAATACCCTCACCCTCATCCTACAATACCTTCATCCCATACTACAACATTCCCACCCCTCATCCTACAATAACCTCCATCCCATACTACAACACCCTCAACCTCATCCTAAATAACATTCTCATCCCATACTAAACACCTCACCTCATCCCACAACACTCCATCCCATACCAAACACCCTCACCCTCATCCACAATACCTTCATCCCATACTACAACACCCCCACCTCATCCTACAATACCTTCATCCCATACTACAACACCCCCTCACCCTCATCCTACAATACTTCATCCCATACTACAACACCTCACCTCATCCCACAATACCTTCATCCCAATTACAACACCTCATCCACAAACCATCCCATACTACAACACCTCACCCTCATCCACAATACCTTCATCCCATACTACAACACCCCCACCCTCATCCCCCAACCTTCCATCCCTACTACAACACTCCCCACCCTCATCCTACAACACCTTCATCCCATACCACAACACCCCTCACCCTCATCCTACAATAACCTTCATCCCATACACAACACCCTCACCCCATCCTACAACACTTTCATCCCATACTAACACCTCAACCTCATCCTACAATACTTCATCCCCTACTACAACACCTCACCCTCATCCTACAATACCTTCATCCCATACTACAATACCCTCACCCTCATCCCACAATACCTTTCATCCCATACTACAACACCCTCACCCTCATCCTACAATACCTTCATCCCATACTACAATACCCCACCCTCACCCTCTACAATACCTTCCATCCCATACTACAACACCCTCACCCTCATCCCACAATACCTTCATCCCATACTACAACACCCTCACCCTCATCCTACAATACCTTCATCCCATAACCTCACCCTCATCCCACAATACCTTCATCCCATACTACAACACCTCACCCTCATCCTCCAATACCTTCATCCCATACTACAACACCCCACCCTCATCCACAATACCTTTCATCCCATACTACAAACCCCCACCTCATCCTACAATAATACCTTCACCCCTACTAACACCCCCACCCTCATCCTACACAATACCTTCATCCCATACTACAATACCCCACCCTCATCCACAATACCTTCATCCCATACTCACAACACCTCACCCCATACTACAATACCTCACCCTCATCCTAACACCTTCCACCTCATCCTACAATACCTTCATCCCATACTACAACACCTCACCTCATCCCACAATACCATCCCATACTACAACACCCTCACCCTCATCCTACAATACCTTCATCCCATACTACAACACCTCACCTCATCCCAACACCTTCATCCCATACCACACCTTCACCCTCATCCTACAATACCTTCATCCCATACCTACAAACACCTCACCTCATCCTACAATACCTCTCATCCCATACTACAATACCTTCCATCCCATAACTATCCACCCTCACCCATACCACAATACTCCTCACCTCATCCTACAATACCTTCCATCCCATACTACAACACCTCACCCCATCCTACAATACCTTCATCCCATACTACAATACCTCACCTTCATCCCTACACACCTTTCCATACACATAATACCCAATCCTCATCCTACAATACCTTTCATCCCCACTACAACACCCTCAATCTCTCATCCTACACAATACCTTTCATCCCATACTACAATACCTCACCCCTCATCCCACAATACCTTCATCCCATACCTAAACACCCTCACCTCAATCCTACAATACTTCATCCCATACCACAATACCCTCACCCTCATCCTACAATACCTTCATCCCATACTACAATACCTCACCCCTCATCCTACAATACCTTCATCCCATACTACAACACCTCACCCTCATCCTACAATACCTTCATTTTATACTACAACACCTCATCCTACAATACCTCACCCCATACTACAACACCTCACCTCATCCTACAATACCTTCATTTTATACTACAACACCCTCATCCTACAATACCTCAACCCCATACTACAATACCTCCTCACCCTCATTTTACAACAATTAACACTCATCCTCCGACACCTGACACCTGAACCTTTGTTTGTGTTATTGAGTTATAGTTTTGGTCAATCTTAATGACTATAGTATTTTTTAGTGAACTAGCTGACTGTATAATACGAAACAAAAGACACATGTCACCTGTCATATGGATTTTTGTTCAATAAATATCAACTCCAGTTCCCCCACCGCCTCCTTACACACCCCTTAGACCTTAACAGTTGAACAACAGGAGGCAGAACTGGGGGGGCGTCTTGAAGTTTGGCAGGTAGGTAGGGCTGACGAGCTCAGACGTGTAACCCAATGACAGACTCCTGATGTTACTGAACGTGAAGCACCAACACTACTGTACACTGGAACGTGATGCACCAACACTACTGTACACTGGAACGTGATGCACCAACAATACCAGCACTGGAACGATGCATCACAACACTACTGTACACTGGAACGTGATGCACCAACACTACTGTACACTGAACGTGATGCACCAACACTACTGTACACTGGAACGTGATGCACCAACACTACTGTACACTGAACGTGATGCACCAACACTACTGTACACTGGAACGTGATGCACCAACACTACTGTACGCTGAACGTGATGCACCAACACTACGTACACTGGAACATGATGCACCACAAGACTACCACACACACCAATGTATCACAAAGTTGAACACAGCGTTGACAGACACTACCGAACACAACACTGGAACGTTGGTTATTGTCCGTCAGTTTAATTTTCGAGCAGCGAGAAAGATGTTTTATTAGCTATTGACTGATGCCAATATATCTTCTGACAAATTGCATCGGAAAACAAGAACAACTTTTAATGGAGTATCGAAGGGTGGGGAATTGAGGGGGGAGGGAAATGAAAGTTTTGTGCAGAATGAATTGCTGAAGTTAGGTGTGTGCGTGTGGGAGGGAAACTGTGAGAGGAAGGAGCCGCCCGTACTTTTACACTCTCTTGTCATTGGTAGATACGTTTCTTCAGTTGTAGGTGAGGACGACAGTTATCTAATCATACATATCTCTTATATATATATATATATATATATATATATATATATATATATATATAAATCCTACTCTCCATCCCTATTTACATCCTTTACTCTCTTCTCCTTCATCTGTTCTCGCTTTCTGTTGCTCACTGTACTGCGCCCTCCACTCTTGCATGGGTGAACAGCCTGGGCCCATCACTGTGGGGGGGTCTGTACTTGGGGTCCACGCTGCAGGAAGGCAGCCCCTGGGCCCATCACTGGGGGGCTGGAGGCTGTACATGGGGTCCACTGCTGCAGAAGGTACCACAGTCCCTGACTTAATGAACAAGAGGAAACACCTCATCTGCTCCCCTGCCCCCCCCTCCCTCGACCACCTCTGCTTTATCCTACATCTGGCAGGTGCAGCGCCTCGCCGTCCCACCCCACCTCCCTGGCCTCCTTGGCTGTTAGGTCGATATTTGGCCAATCACGTATCAACGACTCCTTTTAACAGCCGAGATTGCTGACATCCGGAGCCGCTGAACCCTCAGCACACCCTCCTACCCCGTCAGCGCCACCAAAGGGCCAGTGGCTCACTCACCGTGTCCGGTCTCCTGCCTCAGTCCCTAATGATCCTCAGGTCAGGCTTGTTCTCCTCGCTTACATTCAACTTTTATTATCATATATTTTGTGTGCTTTTTGGAATTATTTCGTCGGTTTATCATCCTGTAAATAATTTGATTATTATTCGTTCTGGAATTAATATATTCAGAACGAATTTCGAGATATGAAATTATACACGTCCGTGGCCGTCCGTGCCATTCTTGTGTGTGAATACAATAACTCTTGAAAGGTGGTGTTTTGCCAGCTGTTTTTCTTCATGAAATCTCTATAAACAGGTTGTCAGCGCCCTGATATTTAGCTGAGAGATGGAACGTTCTGGGATATAGTGTTGGTTATTAATCTAAATCATATACGGGCGTGTAGTTGTTGTAGAAAACGTCTTGCGAGAGTCAGCAAATTCTGCAGGCGGGTCGAGTGTGGGGGGTGATCGTGCATCCTGGTGCCAGACCTCGACACGTAACACTATTTTCTGTAGTAACTTGATCTAGGCAGAAACTTACACGTTAAATTGTTCAGCACCATAAGAGTTACATCTAGCTGAGCTATTGAGAGTTGCTGTGTTGAGCTGTTGTTTATGCTGGTTAAAAGCTCCCCAGTTTATTTTATCTGTACATGTCGACCAAGGGTATATCAACACACACACACACACACACACACACACACACACACACATACTTTCGTGTTTTTATGACTCATTAGCACCGTCAGCATCCTCCTCCTCCTCCTCCTCCCATTCTCCTCCACCATCTTCTTCCCTCCTCCTCCTCCTCCTAGTGATGACCATACTCCCTCCATCATCCCTCTTTATTTAGTTATAAGTCACCAGGTTCCACTCTTCCCATTTTACCACAATTTATAATTATTTTACCGCTAGCTCTCTCTCTCCATGATGACTCCACCGCCTCCTCCCCACAAAGATTTACCCCTTTCCCCATAAAGACCTGCCCCTCATCCACGAAGACTTACCCCTCCTTCACAAAGGATCACCCTCCTCTCATAAGTGATCCTTCTGTCTCCTTGACCCTGAGACACGAGTAAGGGGTTTGGGGAGAGGGAGGAGGGGAGGCAGCTGTTGGTGAGAGTAATCCACAGTCAGTGAGGCAGGGCGGCCATTATCTCCCGAGCTGCTGCTGCCCTCTTCTCCCTTCTCCTGCTGCACCTCTTATTCCTGCATTTACCCTCCTCTTCCTCCCTGCTTCCACTGTTGTTGACCCTGACCATGCTGTTGCTGCCCTTCTGCGGCTGTGGGAGACACCAGAGCACCACCACACAAGACACAAGCCTACACTAAAACGAGTTATAACCATGGGCCTCTACACCCACACCTTCAGTCACCTTTGGTTGTAATTACACCTCACCCTGTACACCTACACCCTGGTTCTTCTGTACTTTCACCCGCACTCTTCCCATGGCTGACCAGATACAACTTGAAGTCCTACTCCTTCACCTTTCATTCATCCTTCTAATATCTTGACCTTTACACAGGAGAGCCCTACACCTTTCCCCTTTGTCACCTCCCGCCAGGCTTCTAACATGGGTGTTATTGCACCACACGCTTCCTTACCACGGACAACCCCGATATTTCACACCCAGGGTCCACTCACATGCACCCAGGGTCCCACATGTGCACCCAGGTCCACTACATGTATACCCAGGGTCCACCACACACACCCAGGTCCACTACATGTACACCCAGGGTCCACTACACATACCAGGGTCCACCATACATGTACACCAGGGTCCCCACACATGCCCAGGGTCCACCACACCACCAGGACCATCCCCACCACATGTACACCCAGGTCCACTACATGTACACCAGGGTCCACTACATGCACACCCAGGTCCACTATATGTATGCCCAGGTCCACATGTACACCAGACCCATCCCTACTACATGTACATCCAGGGTCCACTACATGTACACCCAGGGTCCACTACATGTACACCCAGGGTCCACTACATGCAATACCCAGGGTCCACTACATGCATACCCAGGGTCGACTACATATATACCTGGGTCCACTATACATAATCAAGACAAGTCGTGTCGCGGGTTTTGACCAAAGATTAAATATAACTCTGTGAAATATTACACATGCCAAGAGACGCACCAAAAGCTTAGCCCTCGGCATATGTTTCACCAAATTCTCACGACACGACTTTGTCTTTCATTGTACACCCAGGGCCCACCCCACTACATGCACACCAGGGCCCACCCCACTACATGTACACCCAGGCCCAATTTCCACCAACATAGTACACCCAGGGCCCACCCCACTACACATGTACACCCAGGCCCACCCACTACATGTAACCCAGGGCACCCCACACACATGTACACCCAGGGCCCAACTACATTGCCAATCAGGGCCCAACCCCCACTACATGTACACCCAAAGTCCTGTACACCTATATGAATACGGAATCAGGCTTGTGTCCTCATCAGCCGATAGTATTTATATGATTTACATCAAAGTTTTGCTCAACCTTTTACGGGCGATTTTTGACAAGTCATCACCAATCAGACGAAATCATCACCAGCGGGATATATTAGAGTGACGTGTGGTCCATCGACTGATTGTGTGCGGTGACGTTAGTGATGGGTAATGTGATGGTAGTGACTGAGTGGTAGGTAATGTATGGTCGTAAGGTGACTGCCTGGATGTATTTTTATAAGAATTGCGGCACGGGAAGAACAACACAAGAGGAGGAAAAAGTTTTGCTGTAGAAGGAAAGGTGAAACATTATAAGGTTGTGTATCCTCATGGGCTGGACTAGACATCGTATGTCGGAGGCGAAAATTGATATTTGTTAATAGAGAGAACTGATAATCGGTGAAGAGAACGATAGAAGAGCTTGAGAGGGAGAAGACTCAACCCCAGACAAGAGAGTACAGCTCCTAAATGATGTGAGATCTGTGTGGCACTATTGTTGAGCTCAACTGATGCTTTTTTTTTTAAATTTAATGGGTGGAAAGTATGAAAGTTGGATAGAGGTAGAAGTTTAACCATATACCACCACAGAGATAAACCGGAAAAATCACGGAAGTGTAGAAAATAACGACTTGTGCCACACTTTGTAGAGTGTTCTGTAGATGTAGAGGGCCACGACAACGATGCTTTCCGAATACCTAAAGGAGAACGGTTGTGGATTACGTATGATACTTGGCCGTTAGATCTTGCGTGGGTCAAGTGATTTAAGGAAAGCGTGAGTTGATAAAATGATTAGAAATGATTGAAACGGAGGCAGAGGAGCGGTCCTCTGGACATAAGTCTTGCCCATTACCAGGGAAGAGTGACACAGTCAGGACCTCGCGTAAAGGGATGACGTAGGTACAGTGGGAGGCGGTGGAGGAGATGATTAAAGTTCGAATCACCGAAAGTAGAATTAGAGGAGAATTTGTTTTAATGTATCTTGACCACAGCGAGACAAGGGAAGAAGAGGCGAAAAGCTTTTGGCTGAGGACCAGAAAGATTTATTAGGTGAAGTAATTCTGCACACTTTCTTCAGGTGTATGTGCGCTAGGCTTGTTGAAGAACAGCTTGTGTTGCTTCCTGAGTGGAATAACAAAGATAGACAGAACAAGAGTAAGGAAGAGTTTAGTCTGATAGGCTCTATCTCACACACGACTTGAATCAGAGCACGAGGTGAATCACTGCAGTGGCCACCTCACTCGAAGGCATCGCGCCGGTAGCAATAGCCATCACAAGGAGTTCTAAGAGTTGCACAAGGCAGACTCTGAAGTACACACAGTAGACCTTAGAGTGAGAGTTAAAGGTGGACCTGCCCAGTTGAAGATGTATAGTGAGGTGTCAAAGAGAGATCGAATGACAGAGGAATGTTCATTACGACTGTGGAAGTCGAATTATGAGGTTTGTCGACTTTTTTCAAGGTCGGTAAGTGTTGACAACAGAGAGCCTCCACACCACCCCGACAATGTGTGTGTAGAGTGACGTGAGTAGCGGGTTGTGTGTGTGGTAGAGTGACGTACGTGTGTGTGAATGAGATAGAGTGACGTGAGTGGCGCTGATCATGAGTGACAGTGAACAGGACAATCACTGTCCGCCACTCATGGTAATTGATGAACACTGACACTGAATGACCCTCCACAGATTGTTGCTTCTCTCCGACCCCACCTCTTCCTACCCTTCATCTTGTCCTTCCCTCCCTCTATCATTCTCTCTCATCCTCCCTTCAACCATTCATTCCTTCTCTTCTTTGTTCTCTTCACTCTCTATCCATCTCATTTCCATTCTTTCTCATCCTCCCTCCCTTCATCCATCCATTTCTCCTCTCCCTGTTCTCACTTGTCCTTTCCCCTTTCTATCCTCCTTCCTCCTTCATCCATTCATTTCTTCTTTCCTTGTTCTCTTCATCCTTACCCTCCTCTCTGTATTTCTCTAATTCACTCTCCATCCTCCGTTCATCCACCCATTTCTCCTCTTCCTTCTTCTTTCCACCCCTCCTCTACACTTCCTTTCCACCACTTTTAACCAGTGTTCACCCATGTGCTCTCTCTCTCTCCTGTCATCTGTATTGTAATGCCCAGAACTTGAGTTAATATTGTGTATGTTGTTGTTGTCAAGAGCGACGGATATAACCATTTCTCCTCTCTAAAAATAATGTAAGAGTTACTAAGTTCAGGAATGTGGTCGTGTGTGTGGGGAAGTCCTGTGTGTGTGTGTGTGTGTGTGTGTGTGTGCATGATGACCTTCAGGATTAACTTGACCGTCGCACTTGAAGGTGAACACACAGCATGGTAATGGAGGAGCCGACGACACCCCTCACACACCCACACACACAGACACACCCACCTACCTCACCTCTCGTGCCCCCCCTCTCCCCACCACACACACACCTGCTCACCTCACACACACACCTGCTCACCTCACACACACACACACACACACACCTGTCCCACCTCACACACACCTGCTCACCTACACACACCTCCCACACCCACCTCCCTCCACACATCTCCACTCAGCATACACCCACACCTCCACACCCACACACACCTCTACACCCACACACCCCCACACCCACACCTCCCCCACACATCTCCACACCAGCATACACCCACACACCCCACACCACACACCCCCACCCACACCCTCCACACCCACACATCTCACACCAGCATACACCCACACACACCACACCCACACACCTACACACCCTCACACCTTTACACCTTCATACCTCTACACCCACACACCCCACACCACACACCTCCACACCCACACCTCCCTCCACACCCACACATCCTCCACACCAGCATACACCCACACACCTCTACACCCACACACCTCCACACCCTCACACCTCACACTCACACTCCTCCACACCCACACACCTCTACACCCTCACACCTCTCACCCTCCACCTCTACACCCCACACCTCTACACTCACCTCCTCCACCACACACCTCTCACCCCTCCACCTCTACACCCTCACACCTCTACACCCCTCCACCTCCTACACCCTCACCTCTACACCACACACATCCACCCTCACACCTCTACACCCTCACACCTCTACACCCTCACACCTCTACACACACACCTCTACACCCTCCACACCTCTACACCTCACACCTCTACACCCACACACCTCCCACGCCCACACACCTCACGCCCACACACCTCCACGCCCACACACCTCCACGCCCACACACCTCCACGCCCACACACTCCACACAAACAACGTAGAGGATGTGTTTAATACTGGCAATTGTTTGGGTGACCTGCTAGTGTATCGACGTGTACGGAGGGTAAACAAAATGTGATAGGGTGTCAGTGAGCCGTGTGTGTGTGTGTGTGTGTGTGTGTGTGTTGTGTGTGTGTTTGTGTGTGTGTGTGTGTGTGTGTGTGTGTGTGTGAAGGATGCAGGCAGAGAGGTGCACGTCCAGGAACACCTAGGAGAGTGGTCGCCACGCAGCAGGGTCCACTACCTCACCGGACGACATCACTCTCCGGTAAGTGGACCATAGAGACATGGCGGCACAACCTGACCGCTGGAAAACCTCCTGGTGCGTTGTGCTTTACAGGATGGACAGCTTGTGTGGTGACGGCGGGTGGTGACGGGGTGGTCATTAGTGGGCGGCGCGGCGTCGCTCGTGGGGGCCACCTGGCTGCCGGGTGTGACGAATGCCGTCAGGAAGGTTCACTCATCATTTATTTATCATGTATGACCAGGTTAGGTAGGGTATGGTTGTTTCTCTTCTTTCCTCGGTTAAGACGGCACCTGTACTATCACTACATGGAAGCTTCTGTAGACGTACATTCAATTATATTTACACCTGTACTTGTACTACTAGTAATATTACACCCGTACTTGTACTACTAGTAATATTTACACCTGTACTTGTACTACTAGTAATATTACACCCGTACGTACTACTAGTAATATTTACACTTACTTGTTATAATATACTACTAGTAATATTTACACCTGTACTTGTACTACTAGTAATATTACACCTGTACTTGCTACTAGTAATATTACACCTGTACCTACCTGTACTTGTACTAATAGTAATATTACACCTGTACTTGTACTACTAGTAATATTTACACCTGTACTTATACTAATAGTAATATTTACCTGTACTTGTACTACTAGTAATATTTACACCTGTACTTGTACTACTAGTAATATTTACACCTGTACTTGTACTAATAGTAATATTTCACCTGTACTTGTACTACTAGTAATATTTACACCTGTACTTATACTAATAGTAATATTTACACCTGTACTTGTACTACTAGTAATATTACACCTGTACTTGTACTACCAGTAATATTACACCTGTACTTGTACTACCAGTAATATTACACCTGTACTTGTACTACTAGTAATATTACACTTGTACTTGTACTACTAGTAATATTTACACTTGTACTTGTACTAAGAGTAATTACACCTGTGCTGTACTACTAGTAATATTTACACAGTCTGACTACTAGTAATATTTACACCTCATGCTACTAGTAATATTTACACCTGTACTTGTACTAATAGTAATATTTACACCTGTACTTGTACTAATAGTAATATTTCACCTGTACTTGTACTACTAGTAATATTTACACCTGTACTTATACTAATAGTAATATTTACACCTTCTTGTACTACTAGTATTACACCTGTACTTGTACTACCAGTATTATTACACCTGTACTTGTACTACTAGTAATATTACACTTGTACTTGTACTACTAGTAATATTTACACTTGTACTTGTACTACTAGTAATATTTACACCTGTACTTGTACTACTAGTAATATTACACCTGTACTTGTACTACTAGTAATATTTACACCTGTACTTGTACTACTAGTAATATTTACACCTGTACTTGTACTACTAGTAATATTTACACCTGTACTTGTACTACTAGTAATATTTACACCTGAACTCGTACTATTAGTAATACCAGTGTATCTGGATAAACTTCATGTATAGTATATGAATTATAAGAAAATGTTCATGAGGATGACAGTTGATGAGGTTTGGCGGAAGTTTACATTAACCAAGGAAGAAAGAAAGGTCACTAGGCCACTTTTCTTTAGCTGGGTCGACAATGATTCTGAACTTTAACACGATGTGTATAGGGATTTTATTTGGGTATTTGCTTACCTTATTTTTTTGTGTGTGTGTGTTTGTTCACAAGAGAATTGTGGATATAAATTAGTTACAAAATAAAGTTTAAAATCGTTGTAGAGTTTGTGGCAGCAAGATGAAACATGAGTGGACCTGGAAATGATTATTTTATATGTTACGAGTATCGTCCTCTTGTATGACGGAGTGAAGTAAGTCTTTCTTACAGTGTCAACAAACCTCGGTGATGCACAAGTTATGTTGTGTACTATGAAAGACAAAAGTCGTGTCGTGAAATTTGGTGAAAGTTTATGCCGAAGGACTAAATTTTTGGTGCGCTCTGCCTTGTGGTAAGGGGCTCTCATAATTTTCACGAGTTATATTTAATATTCGAACAAAACCGTGACACGACTTTTGTCTTTGATTGTACGTACTGGCGGGGGCAGGCTGGCCTTAGTGTGGTACCCTGATGGTGTGGCGGTGACCCCGGACTCCTTGACCTACATACACCGCCCGTGTGGTACTCCTCCTCGTGTACTGTATATTATTGTGTTTATACAAACATTATGATAACTTGTTCATTCTTAGTGACGGTTCAATATCATCTGTGCGCATTACCATTGCAAATGCAAAGCTATATATTATTTTTCATGTAGCCACTAACCGTTTAAGCCGCAGAGGTCCATTGTGAATAAAAACATTATTGTAGCGGCAAACTTAGTTAAAAATTAAAGACTTGTGTGAGAGGTGAGGGTATGGAGGCAGTTGTAGACTGACGTCACTGTTGTATGTAAGTACACCTTCAGTTCAACTACATTGGGAAAGTTGCCTTCATTACCTCCAACTTTTCTCTCTCGTGAGAACATCCACCTCGGTTTGAGTCCTTCATCGACCGGATGAACATATAAAAGGCCTTTTCCTATGTTCTAGAAGACCTTTTCTTTTCTGAAGATGTGTGTGTGTGTGTGTGTGTGTGTGTGTGTGTGTGTGCGCGCGTGCGTGCGTGCGTGTAAACCTTCATGATAATCGATTTTTGTTAGAGGTTCGGTTTCACGTTCTGTTTGGTTTGAGAGGTTGTCTGTGCCAGCCAGAAACACTTATGCTAGATTTGGAAATGTTGGGTCTAGTGTTTACGAGTCCAGCTTTGTGACCGAATCCTTGCCACATAGCCGATCATGAGTCGAATTTTACCAACACTATGTAAGGTGGACATTTTTGTTTGAGGTGGATTTTCTTTTGTGGATATTTTTACCCCTTCCCTTGAGATAAAATTCAGTTCGGTCTCGTTCTAAACCTTGAACTTTTGCACAGGGATTGCAAAAAAAGTTCGGTTTTAGGATACTTCAGTTTGGTAGTTTGGTTAAGAGAAGCAGCACGGAAGACCGAAATTCGTGTGAAAGTGAACCTCCATTACTGGAATTAATTCGGTTAAAGGGCAGATTAATACCTATATACTGTATAATTTGTGCTCCATAATTATCTATTTTTGTTAAAAGCAGTGTTAGGAATATTAACATGGCCAACCAGAATAAGTGTGTGTGTGTTAAGAGCCTACGTCACAGTGTATGTTAGGAGCCTACGTCACAGTGTGTGTTAAGAGCCTACGTTACAGTGTTTGTTAATAGCCTACGTCACAGTGTGTATTAAGAGGCTACGTTACAGTGTGTGTTAGAGCCTACGTCAAGGTGTGTGTTAGAGCCTACGACACAGTGTTTGTTAATAGCCTACGTCAAGGTGTGTGTTGTTAGAGCCTACGTCACAGTGTGTGTTAAGCCTACGTCACAGTGTGTGTTAGAGCCTACGTTACAGTGTGTTTAAGAGCCTACGTCAAGGTGTGTGTTAAGAGCCTACGACACAGTGTTTGTTAATAGCCTACGTCAGGTGTGTGTGTTAAGAGCCTACGACACAGTGTTTGTTAATAGCCTACGTCAAGGTGTGTTAGAGCCTACGTCACAGTGTGTGTTAGAGCCTACGTCACAGTGTGTGTTAGAGCCTACGTTACAGTGTGTGTTAAAGGCCTACGTCAAGGTGTGTGTTAGAGCCTACGACACAGTGTTTGTTAATAGCCTACATCACAGGGTGTATTAGAGGCTACGTTACAGTGTGTGTTAAAGCCTAGTCAAGGTGTGTGTTAGAGCCTACGACACAGTGTGTGTTAGAGCCTACGTCACAGTGTGTATTAAGACCTACGTCACAGTGTGTGTGTTAAAGCCTACGTTACAGTGTGTTAAGAGCCTACGTTACAGTGTGTGTTAGAGCCTATGTTACAGTTTTTGTTAGAGCCTACGTCACAGTGTATGTTAAGAGCCTACGTCACGGTGTGTGTTAAGAGCATACGTCAAGGTGTGTGTTAAGAGCCTACGTCACAGTGTGTGTTAGAGTCTACGTCAGTGTGTATTAGAACCTACGTCACAGTGTATTAGAGCGTACGTTACAGTGTATGTGAAGAGCCTACATCACGGTGTGGGTTAAAGCCTACGTCATGTTGTGTGTTAGAGTCTACGTTACAATGTGTCTTAGAGCCTACGTCACAGTATGTGTAGAAAACATGCGCCATAGTGTATGTGTTCAGAACATGCGTCACAGTGTGTTCATAATGTGCGTCACAGTGTGTTTTCATAATATGCGTCACAGTGTGTGTTCATAATGTGCGTCACAGTGTGTTCATAATACGTCACAGTGTGTGTTCATAATATGCGTCACAGTGTGTTGAGAACCTTCGTCACAGATAATAACACAGCGGTGACGGGTGTGTGCCTCGTCACCTTTAGTTTGAAGATCACAGCCGTGCAGGTGGTGTACACAGTCTCATGCTCCACCCTCTACCTCCACCGTCCATAGTCCTAAGATCAGTACCCATTACTTCACCGATATTAATAAAAGCGTCTACTCTTGCGACAGAGTCAGTGTTTAGTTCGACGTCATTTAGGCTCTCTTATTTGTGCCGTAAAGTAAACCTAGTGGGTGACAGGTGACGTTTAGTCAAGTGAAGGCAGACTTAATCGGGCCCTAACTGATAAAGACCACATGTCATAGCCTTGGTAGTGTTTAAAGCGAGCCACTTGTACCCGTCAGTATGTACATACAGTAGGTGACTCCTCCTCAAGGCCCACCTCCCAAGGCCCGTTTCTACATTCGATATTTATTCATATATTGGTTCCTGGTAACTCCAGTCAAAAGACATCCTGTTTAGATACTTTTAGGGATATTTAAACAAATATTTTATTCTTTGTAAGTGTAGTAAAAACGAGGGTTCAGGGCACTGTATACCGTGTACAAGCCGTCGTAAGAGGAGGGAGCGTGGAGATGTACCGGAGGCAACTCAGGATGAGGAATTTTTGTAGGCAGAAAGGGTCCAGAGTTTCTTACAAAACTTTGTTAAAATGTTGAATATGTTTTATTATTCTGGCTGTCAACGGTGTACCATATGTGCCTTTTTGTCTAGTAAAAGAAAGCACACGAACTCTCTAACTTGACCATGTTTGCAAAAATAATGTCCAGTTCACATAATATGTAATAGTTGAACAAATATATCATTAAGCATTGTGCTTACAGTAGTTCAGGAATTACAATAAAACACGATGCAAAAGCTTTTCACGTGGGATGTCAACACATGACGGAGTGACAACATAGCCACCCCACCTCCTCACCACCCACCTCCTCACCACCCCTCACCACCCCCACCCCTTCACCACCCACCTATTCTCTATTCTTCGAAAGTGTGAGTTAAGTCTGCTAACAATGCGGAGTCGT
>NW_024753448.1:0-10653 GCF_018991925.1 Homarus americanus | reverse complement strand
ATTATATGTAGAAGTCCGAGTGCTTTATTGGGCTAATGAAATATATTTGGATCCTCGTGTTTCGAAGCCGCGTTTGGTAAAACGTTGCTCTGATCACCTAAGCGGCACGTGTGGTCCCCATTAGAGGTTCACGGCGCCATAAGCTCGTTGAACAGGATTTTTGTGAAATATAGCAGAGTGTAGGACAGCTTTTATTTTCCTGGTGGCCCAGAGGTAGCGTTCCCCGGTCACAATTATAAGATCGTGGGTTCAAATCCTGGTGGGGTGAGGTGTTTATTATATGTAGAAGTCCGCGTGCTTTATTGGGCTTATGAAATATATATGGATCCTCGAGTTTCCAAGCCAGATTTGGTAAAACGTTGCTCTCTCCACCTAAGCGGCACGGGTGGTCCCCTATAGTGGTCCCACGGCGCCATAAGCTCGTTGAACAGGCTTTGTGTGAAATATAACAGAGTCTAGATTTGCTTATAGTGTCCTGGTGGCTCAGAGGTAGCGTTCCCCAGTCACAATTATAAGATCGTGGGTTCGAATCCTGGTGGGGTGAGGTGTTGATTATATGTAGAAGTCCGAGTGCTTTATTGGGATAATGAAATATATTTGGATCTTCGTGTTTCGAAGCCGCGTTTGGTAAAACGTTGCTCTGATCACCTAAGCGGCACGTGTGGTCCCCATTAGTGGTTCACGGCGCCAAAAGCTCGTTGAACAGGCTTTGTGTGAAATATAGCAGAGTGTAGGACTGCTTTTATTGTCCTAGTGGCCCAGAGGTAGCATTCCCTGGACACAATTATAAGATCGTGGGTTCAAATCCTGGTGGGGTGAGGTGTTCATTATATGTAGAAGTCCGAGTGCTTTATTGTCTAATGAACATGTATGATGCTCGTGTCGTCGGATATGGTAAAAACGTTGCTCTGATCAACGAAGCGCAATGCGGGTGGTCCCTAATAGAGGTTCGCGCGCCATGGCGTCGTTGGTGGCTTTTGTGTGAAATATAGCAGAGTCTAGGACTGCTTTTTATTGTCCTGCGGCCTGGGAGAGGAGAATATCCCGTCACAATTATAAGATCGAGTTTGAATCCCGGTGGGTGGAGGTGTTGATTATATGTAGAAGTCCGAGTGCTTATTGGGCTAATGAAATATATATGGATCCTCGTGTTTCGGGAAGCCGTGACGGTAAAACGTTGCTCTGATCACCCAAGCGGCACGGGTGGTCCCCATGAGAGGTTCACGGCGCCATAAGCTCGTTAAACAGGCTTTGTGTGAAATATAGCAGAGTCTAGGACTGATTTTATTGTCCTGGTGGCCCAGAGGTAGAGTTCCCCGGTCACAATTAGAAGATCGTGGGTTCAAATCCTCGTGGGGTGAGGTGTTGATTATATGAAGAGGTCCGCGTGCTTTATTGGGCTAATGAAATATATATGGATCCTCGTGTTTTGAAGCCGCATTTGGAAAAACGTTGCTCTGATCACCTAAGAGGCACAGGTGGTCCTCATTAGAGGTTCACGGCGCCATAAGCTCGTTGAACAGGCTTTGTGTGAAATATAGCAGAGTCTAGGACTGCTTTTATTGAACTGTTGGCCCAGAGGTAGCGTTCCCCGGTCACATTTATAAGATCGTGGGTTCAAATCCTGGTGGGGTGAGGTGTTGATTATATGTAGAAGTCCGCGTGCTTCATTGGGCTAATGAAATATATATGGATCCTCGTGTTTTGAAGCCGCATTTGGAAAAACGTTGCTCTGATCACCTAAGAGGCACGGGTGGTCCTCATTAGAGGTTCACGGCGCCATAAGCTCGTTGAACAGGATTTGTGTGAAATATAGCAGAGTGTAGGACTGCTTTTATTGTCCTGGTGGTCCAGAGGTAGCGTTCCCAGGTCACAATTATAAGATCGTGGGTTCAAATCCTGGTGGGGTGAGGTGTTGATTATATGTAGAAGTCCGAGTGCTTTATTGGTCTAATGAAATAGATATGGATCCTCGTGTTTCGAAGCCTCATTTGGTAAAACGTTGCTCTCTCCACCTAAGCGGCAAGGGTGGTCCCCTATAGTGGTCCCACGGCGCCATAAGCTCGTTGAACAGGCTTTGTGTGAAATATAACAGTTGTCTAGGACTGCCTATAGTGTCCTGGTGGCTCAGAGGTAGCGTTCCCCAGTCACAATTATAAGATCGTGGCTTCGAATCCTGGTGGGGTGAGGTGTTGATTATATATAGAAGTCCGCGTGCTTTATTGGGCTCATGAAATATATATGGATCCTCGTGTTTCGAAGCCGCATTTGGTAAAACGTTGATCTGATCACCCAAGCGGCAGGGGTGGTCCCCATTAGAGGTTCACGGCGCCATAATCTTGTTGAACAGGCTTTGTATGAAATATAGCAGAGTCTAGGAATGCTTTTAGTGTCCTGGTGGACCAGAGGTAGCGTTCCCCGGTCACAATTAGAAGATCGTGGGTTCGAATCCTGGTGGGGTGAGGTGTTGATTATATGAAGAAGTCCGCGTGCTTTATTGGGCTAATAAAATATATATGGATCCTCCTGTTTCGAAGCCGCATTTGGTAAAACGTTGATCTGATCACCTCAGTGGCACGGGTGGTCCCCTATAGTGGTTCACAGCGCCATAAGCTCGTTGAACAGGCATTGTGTGAAATATAGCAGAGCCTAGGACTGCTTTTATTGCCCTAGTGGCCCAGAGGTAGCATTCCCCGGTCACAATTATAAGATCGTGGGTTCAAATCCTGCTGGGGTGAGGTGTTGATTATATGTAGAAGTCCCGTTGCTTTTATTGGGCTAATGAAATATATATGGATACTTCTGTTTGCCGGATATGGTAAAACGTTGCTCTGATCACCTAAGGGCACATGGGTGGTCCCCAGACAGAGGTTCATGGCGTCATAAGGTCGTTGAACAGGCTTTGTGTAGTTATAGTAGAGTTCAGGGACTGCTTTTATGGTCCTGGTGGCCCAGAGGTAGCATACCCCGGTCACAATTATAAGATCGTGGGTTTGAATCCTGGTGGGGTGCGGTGTTGATTATATGTAGAAGTCCGAGTGCTTTATTGGGCTAATGAAATATATTTGGATCCTCGTTTTTCGAAGCCGCATTTGGTAAAACGTTGCTCTGATCACCTAAGCGGCACGGATGGTCCCCTATAGTGTTTCACAGCGCCATAAGCTCGTTGAACAGGCTTTGTGTGAAATATAATAGAGTCTTGGACTGCTTTTATTGTCATGATGGCCCAGAGGTAGCATACCTTGGTCACAATTATAAGATCGTGGGTTTGAATCCTGGTGGGGTGAGGTGTTGATTATATGTAGAAGTCTGAGTGCCTTAATGAGCTAATGAAATATATATGGATACTTGTGTTTCCAAGCCGGATGTGGTAAAACGTTGCTCTGAGCACATAAGGCGCATGGGTGGTCCCCATTAGAGGTTCATGGCGCCATAAGGTCGTGTGAACAGGCTTTGTGTGAAATATAGTAGAGTCTAGGACTGCTTTTATTGTCCTGGTGGCCCAGAGGTAGCATACCCCGGTCACAATTATAAGATCGTGGGTTTGAATCCTGGTGGGGTGTTGATTATATGGTAGTCCCAGGCTGCCAGTCGAAATATATTTGCATCCTCGCCGAAGTCGATTTGGTAAAACGGTTGCTCTGATCACCTGCCGCAACGGGTGGTCCTATTAGAGGTTCAGATTTGTGAAATATACAGAGTGTAGGATCGTTTATTGTCCTGATGGCTCAGAGGTAGCGTTCCTCGGTCACAATTATAAGATCAAGTTCAAACTCGGTGGGCAGAGGTGTTGATTATATGCAGAAGTCCGCGCTGGTCAATAATTAAATATAAGGCGGATCCTTCGTGCTCGCTTTACTTGGTAAACGCGTTGGTCTGGTCACCTAAGCTTACACGGGTGGTCCCCTAATAGAGGTTCACACGCCAGCACAAGCTCGCTAAACAGGCTTTGTGTGGAAATATAGCAGAGTCTAGACTGCTTTTATTGTCCTGGTGGCCCAGAGGTAGCGCTCTCTCACAAGGCAATTATACGATCGGTTCAAATCCTGGTGGGGTGAGGTGCTACTATATGTAGAAGTCTCTGCTTTATTGGGGTCAGGCTCATAAGAAATATATATATGGATCCTCGTGTTTCGAAGCCGCATTTGGTAAAACGTTGCTCTGATCACCCAAGCGGCAGGGGTGGTCCCCATTAGAGGTTCACGGCGCCATAATCGTGTTGAACAGGCTTTGTATGAAATATTGCAGAGTCTAGGAATGCTTTTAGTGTCCTGGTGGCCCAGAGGTAGCGTTCCCCGGTTACAATTAGAAGATCGTGGGTTCGAATCCTGGTGGGGTGAAGTGTTGATTATATGAAGAAGTCCGCGTGCTTTATTGGGCTAATGAAATATATATGGATCCTCGTGTTTCGAAGCCGCATTTGGTAAAACGTTGCTCTGATCACCTAAGTGGCACGGGTGGTCCCCTATAGTGGTTCACAGCGCCAAAAGCTCGTTGAACAGGCTTTGTGTGAAATATAGCAGAGCCTACGACTGCTTTTATTGTCCTAGAGGCCCAGAGGTAGCATTCCCCGGTCACAATTATAAGATCGTGGGTTCAAATCCTGCTGGGGTGAGGTGTTGATTATATGTAGAAATCCGCGTGCTTTATTGGGCTAATGAAATATATATGGATACTTGTGTTTCCAAGCCGGATATGGTAAAACGTTGCTCTGATCACCTAAGGGGCATGGGTGGTCCCCATTTGAGGTTCATGGCGCCATAAGGTCGTTGAACAGGCTTTGTGTGAAATATAGTAGAGTCTAGGACTGCTTTTATGGTCCTGGTGGCCCAGAGGTAGCATACCCCGGTCACAATTATAAGATCGTGGGTTTGAATCCTGGTGGGGTGCGGTGTTGATTATATGTAGAAGTCCGAGTGCTTTATTGGGCTAATGAAATATATATGGAGTCTGTGGTTTCGTCGATTTGCAAAACGTTGCCCGATCACCTGCTGCAGGGTGGTCCCCATTTGAGGTTCACGGCGCCATAAGCTCGTTGAACAGGCTTTGTGTTAAATATAGCAGAGTCTAGGACTGCTTTTATTGTCCTGGTGGCCCAGAGGTAGCGTTCCCCGGTCACAATTATAAGATCGTGGGTTCAAATCCTGGTGGGGTGAGGTGTTGATTAAAAGTAGAAGTCCGCGTGCTTTATTGGACTAATGAAATATATATGGATCCTCGTGTTTCCAAGTCGGATTTGGTAAAACGTTGCTCTGATCACCTAAGCGGCACGGATGGTCCCCATTAGAGGTTCACAGCGCCATAAGCGCGTTGAACAGGCTTTGTGTGAAATATAGCAGAGTCTAGGACTGCTTTTGTTGTCCTGGTTGCCCAGAAGTAGCGTTCCCCGGTCACAATTAGAAGATCGTGGCTTCAAATCCTGGTGGGGTGAGGCGTTGATTATATGTAGAAGTCTGCGTGCGTTATTGGGCTAATGAAATATATATGGATCCTCGGGTTTTGAAGCCGCATTTGGGTAAACGTTGCTCTGATCACCTAAGCGGCACGGGTGGTCCCCTATAGTGGTTCACGGCGCCATAAGGTCGCGTTGAACAGGCTTTCAGTGAAATATAGTAGTAGAGTCTTGGACTGCTTTTGTTGTCCTGGTGGCCCAGAGGTAGTAGGCACTCGGTCAAGCAATTGACAGACTGCCGGAATCTTGGGGGTGGAGAGGTGTTGATTTATAGCGGTGAAGTCCGAGTGCCCAATGGGCCAATGGTAAAAGTCAGGATCCTCGTGGTTTCGCCGACGGTGTAAACGTTGCTCTGATCACCTAAGCGGCACGGGTGGTCCCCATTAGAGGTTCATGGCGCCATAAGGTCGTTGAACAGGCTTTGTGTGAAATATAGTAGAGTCTTGGACTGCTTTTATTGTCCTGGTGGCCCAGAGGTAGCATACCTCGGTCACAATTATAAGATCGTGGGTTTGAATCCTGGTGGCGTGAGGTGTTGATTATATGTAGAAGTCCGAGTGCCTTAATGGGCTAATGAAATAAATATGGATACATGTGTTTCCAAGCCGGATATGGTAAAACGGTGCTCTGAGCACATAAGGCGCATGGGTGGTCCCCATTAGAGGTTCATGGCGCCATAAGGTCGTGGGAACAGGCTTTGTGTGAAATATAGTAGAGTCTAGGACTGCTTTTATTGTCCTGGTGGCCCAGAGGTAGCATACCCCGGTCACAATTATAAGATCGTGGGTTTGAATCCAGGTGGGGTGAGGTGTTGATTATATGTAGAAGTCCGAGTGCTTTATTGGGCTAATGAAATATATTTGCATCCTCGTTTTTCGAAGCCGCATTTGGTAAAACGTTGCTCTGATCACCTAAGCGGCACGGGTGGTCCCTATTAGAGGTTCACGGCGCCATAAGCTCGTTGAACAGGCTTTCTATGAAATGCAGCAGAGTCTAGGACTGCTTTTATTGTCTTGGTGGCCCAGAGGTAGCGTCCCCCAGTCACAATTATAAGATTTGGGGTTCAAATCCTGGTGGGGTGAGGTGTTGATTATATGTAGAAGTCCGCATGCTTTACTGGGCTAATGAAATATATATGGATCCTAGTGTTTCGAAGCCGCATTTGGTAAAACGTTGCTCTGATCACCTAAGCGGCACGGGGGGTCCCCATTAGAGGTTCACAGCGCCAAACGCTCGTTGAACAGGCTTTGTGTGAAATATAGCAGAGTCTAGGACTGCTTTTATTGTCCTAGTGGCCCAGAGGTAGCATTCCCCGGTCACAATTATAAGATTGTGGGTTCAAATCCTGGTGGGGTGAGGTGTTGATTATATGTAGAAGTCCGAGTGCTTTATTGGGCTAATGAAATATATATGGATGCGCGTGTTTCCAAGCCGGATATGGTAAAAAAAAAAAAAACGTTGCCCTCATCACCTGAAAGGTGTCGTTGGCAGGTCAGTAGAACATAGAGTCTATGACTGCTTTTATTGTCCTGGTGGCCCAGAGGTAGCATATCCCGGTCACAATTATAAGATCCTGGGCTTGAATCCTGGTGGGGTGAGGTGTCTATTATATGTAGAAGTCCGAGTGCTTTATTGGGCTAATGAAATATATATGGATCCTCGTGTTTCGAAGCCGCATTTGGTAAAACGTTGCTCTGATCACCTAAGCGGCACGGGTGGTCCCCATTAGAGGTTCACGGCGCCATAAGCTCGTTGAACAGGCTTTGTGTGAAATATAGTAGAGTCTATGACTTCTTTTATTGTCCTGGTGGCCCAGAGGTAGCATATCCCGGTCACAATTATAAGATCGTGGGCTTGAATCCTGGTGGGGTGAGGTGTTGATTATATGTAGAAGTCCGAGTGCTTTATTGGGCTAATGAAATATATATGGATCCTTGTGTTTTGAAGCCGCATTTGGTAAAATGTTGCTCTGATCACCTAAGAGGCACGGGTGGTCCTCATTAGAGGTTCACGGCGCCATAAGCTCGTTGAACAGGCTTTGTGTGAAATATAGCAGAATCTAGGACTGCTTTTATTGAACTGGTGGCCCAGAGGTAGCGTTCCCCGGTCACATTTATAAGATCGTGGGTTCAAATCCTGGTGGGGTGAGGTGTTGATTATATGTAGAAGTCCGCGTGCTTCATTGGGCTAATGAAATATATATGGATCCTCGTATTTCAAAGCCGGATTTGGTAAAACGTTGCTCTGATCACCTAAGCGGCACAGGTGGTCCCTATTAGAGGTTCACGGCGCCATAAGCTCGTTGAACAGGATTTGTGTGAAATATAGCAGAGTGTAGGACTGCTTTTATTGTCCTGGTGGCCCATAGGTAGCGTTCTCCGGTCACAATTATAAGATCGTGGGTTCAAATCCTGGTGGGGTGAGGTGTTGATTATATGCAGATGTCCGCGTGCTTTATTGGGCTATTGAAAAATATATGGATCCTCGAGTTTCCTAGCCAGATTTGGTAAAACGTTGCTCTCTCCACCTAAGCGGCAAGGGTTTTCCCCTATAGTGGTCCCACGGCGCCATAAGCTCGTTGAACAGGCTTTGTGTGATATATAACAGTAATCTAGGACTGCTTATAGTGTCCTGGTGGCTCAGAGGTAGCGTTCCCCAGTAACAATTATAAGATCGTGGGTTCGAATCCTGGTGGGGTGAGGTGTTGATTATATAAAGAAGTCCGCGTGCTTTATTGGGCTCATGAAATATATATGGATCCTTGTGTTTCGAAGCCGCATTTGGTACAACGTTGCTCTGAACCCCCAAGCGGCAGGGGTGGTCCCCATTAGAGGTTCACGGCGTCATAATCTTGTTGAACAGGCTTTGTATGAAATATAGCATAGTCTAGGAATGCTTTTAGTGTCCTGGTGGCCCAGAGGTAGCGTTCCCCGGTCACAATTAGAAGATCGTGGGTTCAAATACTGGTGGGGTGATGTGTTGATTATATGAAAAAGTCCGCGTGCTTTATTGGGCTAATGAAATATATATGGATCCTCGTGTTTCGAAGCCGCATTTGGTAAAACGTTGCTCTGATCACCTAAGCGGCATGGGTGGTCCCCATTAGAAGTTCACTGCGCCATAAGCTAGTTGAACAGGCTTTGTGTGAAATATAGCAGAGTGTAGGACTGCTTTTATTGTTCTGGTGGCCCAGAGGTAGCGTCCCCCGGTCACATTTATACGATCGGTGGTTCAAATCCTGGTGGGGTGAGGTGTTGATTATATGTAGAACTCCGAGTGCTTTATTGGGCTAATGAAATATATTTGGATCCTCGTTTTTCGAAGCCGCATTTGGTAAAACGTTGCTCTGATCACCTAAGCAGCACGGGTGGTCCCAATTAGAGGTTCACGGCGCCATAAGCTCGTTGAACAGGATTTGTGTGAAATATAGCAGAGTGTAGGACTGCTTTTATTGTCCTGGTGGCCCAGAGGTACCGTTCCCCGGTCACAATTATAAGATCGTGGGTTCAAATCCTGGTGGGGTGAGGTGTCGATTATATGTAGAAGTCCGCGTGCTTTATTGGGCTAATGAAATATATATGGTTCCTCGAGTTTCCAAGCCAGATTTGGTAAAACGTTGCTCTCTCCACCTAAGCGGCACGGGTGGTCCCCTATAGTGGTCCCACGGCGCCATAAGCTCGTTGAACAGGCTTTGTGTGAAATATAGCAGAGTCTAGGACTGCTTTTATTGACCTGGTGGCCCAGAGGTAGCGTTCCCCGGTCACAATTAGAAGATCGTGGGTTCGAATCCTGGTGTGGTGAGGTGTTGATTATATGAACAATTCCGCGTGCTTTATTGGGCTAATGAAATATATATGGATCCTCGTGTTTCGAAACCGCATTTGGTAAAACGTTGCTCTGATCACCTAAGCGGCATGGGTGGTCCCCATTAGAGGTTCACGGTGCCATAAGCTCGTTGAACAGGCTTTGTGTGAAATATAGCAGAGTCTAGGACTGCTTCTATTGTCCTGGTGGCCCAGAGGTAGCGTCCCCCGGTAACAATTATGAGATTTGGGGTTCAAATCCTGGTGGGGTGAGTTGTTGATTATATGTAGAAGTCCGCTGCTCTTTACTAGCTAATGAAATATATATGGATCCTCGTGGTTTCGAAATAAAGACGGTAAAACGTTGCTCTGATCACCCGGTAAGCTGCACGGTGGTCCCCTAATAGAGGTTCACGGGCGCCATAATCTCGTTGAACAGGCTTTGTGAAATATACAGAGTCTAGGAATGCTTTAGTGTCCTGGTGGCCCAGAGGTAGCATTCCCCGGTCACAATTATAAGATCGTGGGTTCAAATCCTGGTGGGGTGAGGTGTTGATTATATGGAGAAGTCTGCGTGCTTTATTGGGCTAATGAAATATATATGGATCCTCGTGTTTCGAAGCCGGATTTGGTAAAACGTTGCTCTGATCACCTAAGCGGCACAGGTGGTCCCCATTAGTTGTTCATGGAGCCATAAGGTCGTTGAACAGGCTTGGTGTGAAATATAGTATAGACTTGGACTGCTTTTATTGTCCTGGTGGCCCAGAGGTAGCATACCCCGGTCACAATTATAAGATCGTGGGTTTGAATCCTGGTGGAGTGAGGTGTTGATTATATGTAGAAGTCCGCGTGCTTTATTGGGCTAATGAAATATATATGGATCCTCGTGTTTCGAAGCCGCATTTGGTAAAACGTTGCTCTGATAACCTAAGCTGCACGGGTGGTCCCTATTAGAGGTTCACGGCGCCATAAGCTCGTTGAACAGGATTTGTGTGAAATATAGCAGAGTGTAGGACTGCTTTTATTGTCCTGGTGGCCCAGAGCTACCGTTCCCCGGTCACAATTATAAGACCGTGGGTTCAAATCCTGGTGGGGTGAGGTGTCGATTATATGTAGAAGTCCGTGTGCTTTATTGGGCTAATGAAATTTATATGGATACTCGAGTTTCCACGCCAGATTTGGTAAAACGTTGCTCTCTCCACCTAAGCGGCACAGGTGGTCCCCTATAGTGGTCCCACGGCGCCATAAGCTCGTTGAACAGGCTTTGTGTGAAATATAGCAGAGTCTAGGACTGCTTTTATTGTACTGGTGGCCCAGAGGTAGCGTTCCCCGGTCACAATTAGAAGATCGTGTGTTCGAATCCTGGTGTGGTGAGGTGTTGATTATATGAAGAAGTCC
>NW_024753447.1:0-5257 GCF_018991925.1 Homarus americanus | reverse complement strand
CTGGCAGTGTCAGAGGTGTACCTGGGAGTGTCTGAGGTTGTACCTGGGAGTGTCGGTGTACCTAGTGTCAGGGGTGTACCTGGGGTGTCAGGTGTACCTGGGAGTGTCAGGGTGTACCTGGGAGTGTCTGACGTGTGCCTGAGGAGTGTCAGAGGAGTACCTGGGAGCATCAGAGGGAGTGGGAGTGTCAGAGGTGTACCTGGGAGTGTCAGAGGTGTAGCTGGAGTGTCAGTGGTGGTGTACCTGGGAGTGTCATTGGTGTACCTGGGGTGTCGAGGTGTACCTCAAGTGTCAGAGGTGTACCTGGAAGTTTCAGGAAATGTTCCTGGGAGTGTCAGGATGTACCTGGGAGTGTCAGAGGTGTACCTGGGGTGTCAGAGGTGCACCTGGAGTGTCAGGGTGTACCTGGAAGTATCGGAGGTGTACCTGGGTTTATCAGAGGTGTGCCTGGGAGTGTCAGAGGTGTACCTGCCAGTGTCAGTGGTGTACCTGGCAGTGTCAGAGGTGTACATGGGAGTGTCTGAGGGTGTACCTGGGGTGTCAGAGGGGTGTGCCTGGGGTATCGGAGGTGTACCTGTGTGTCAGAGGTGTACCTGGGAGTGTCAGGCCTGCCAGTGTCAGAGGTGTACCTGGCAGTGTCAGAGGTGTACATGGGAGTGTCTGAGGTGTGCCTGGGAGTGTCAGAGGTGTGGGAGTGTCAGAGGTGCAGCTGGGAGTGTCTGAGGTGTACCTGGGAGTGTCAGAGGTGTACCTGGGGAGTGTCTGAGGTGTACCTGGGAGTGTCAGAGGTGTACCTGGGAGTGTCGGAGGTGTACCTGGGGAGTGCCAGAGGTGTACCTAGGGTGTCAGTGGTGTACCTGGGAGTGTCAGGTGTGTACCAGGGAGTGTCAGAGTTGTACCTGGGGTGTCAGGAGGTGTGCAGGGTGTCAGGAGGTGCACCTGGGAGTGTCTGGTGTACCTGGGAGTGTCAGAGGTGTACCTGGGAGTGTCAGAGGTGTGCCTGGGGAGAGTCAGAGGGTACCTGGGAGTGTCAGAGGTGTACCTGGGAGTGTCAGAGGTGTACCTGGGAGTGTCAGAGGTGTACCTGGGGCACAGAGGACTGGGAGTGTCAGAGGTGTACCTGGAAGTGTCAGAGGTGTACCTGGGAGTGTCTGAGGTGTACCTGGGGTGTCAGTGGTGTGCCTGGGGTGTCAGGGTGTGCCTGGGAGTGTCAGTGGTGTACCTGGGGTGTCTGAGGTGTACCTGGAAGTGTCAGAAATGTACCTGGAGTGTCTGAGGTGTACCTGGGAGTGTCAGAGGGTGTACCTGGGAGTGTCAGGGGTGTACCTGGGAGTGTCAGAGGTGTACCTGGAAGTGTAAGAGGTGTACCTGGAAGTGTCAGAGGGTGGCCTGGGGAGTGTCTGAGGTGTACCTGGGAGTGTCAGTGGTGTACCTGGGAGTGTCAGGGCTGTACCGGAGGAGTGTCAGTGGTGTACCTGGGAGTGTCTGAGGTGTACCTGGAAGTGTCAGAAATGTGTACCTGGGAGTGTCTGAGGTGTACCTAGGGTGTCAGAGGTGTACCTGGGAGTGTCTGAGGTGTACCTAGGAGTGTCAGAGGTGTACCTGGGAGTGTCAGAGGTGTACCTGGGAGTGTCTGAGGTGTACCTGGGAGTGTCAGAGGGAGTACCTAGGGCATCAGAGGTGTACCTGGGTGTCAGAGGTGTACCTGGAAGTGTCAGAGGTGTACCGGGAGGTGTCAGTTGTGTGTACCTGGGAGTGTCATTGGTGTACCTGGGAGTGTCTGAGGTGCACCTAGGAGTGTCAGTGGTGTACCTGGGAGTGTCAGAGATGTACCTGGGAATGACAGAGGTGTACCTGGGAGTGTCTGAGGTGTACCTGGGAGTGTCAGAGTTGTACCTGGGAGTGACAGAGGTGTACCTGGGAATGTCTGAGGTGTACCTGTCAGTGTCTGAGGTGTACCTGGCAGTGTCAGCGGTGTACCTGGGAGTGTCAGCGGTGTACCTGAGAGAGTCAGAGGGGTACCTGGGAGTGTCAGAGGTGTACCTGGAGTGTCAGAGGTGTACCTGGGAGCGTCAGAGGAGTACCTGGGGCTTCAAGGACTGCTGGGAGTGTCAGGTGTACCTGGAAGTGTCAGAGGTGTACCTGGGAGTGTCTGAGGTGTACCTGGGAGTGTCAGTGGTGTACCTGGGAGTGTCGGGGTGTACCTGGGAGTGTCAGTGGTGTGCCAGTGTCTGAGGTGTACCTGGAAGTGTCAGAAATGTACCTGGGAGTGTCTGAGGTGTACCTCAGGTGTCAGAGGTGTACCTGGGAGTGTCAGGGGTGTACCTGGGAGTGTCAGAGGTGTGCCTGGACGTGTCAGGGTGTACCTCGAAGTGTCAGAGGTGTACCTGGGAGTGTCTGAGGTGTACCTGGGAGTGTCAGTGGTGTACCAGTGTCAGGGCTGTACATGGGAGTGTCAGTGGTGTGCAAGTGTCTGAGGTGTACCTGGAAGTGTCTGAAATGTCCTGGGAATGTCTGAGGTGTACTAGGAGTGTCAGAGGTGTACCTGGGAGTGTCAGAGGTGTACCTAGGAGTGTCAGAGGTGTACCTGGGAGTGTCAGAGGTGTACTTGGGAGTATCGGAGGTGTACCTGGGTGTGTCAGAGGTGTACCTGGGAGTGTCAGAGGTGTACCTGGGAGTGTCAGTTGTGCCTGGGAGTGTCATTGGTGTACCTGGGAGTGTCTGAGGTGCACCTAGAAGTTCAGTGGTGTACCTGGGGTGTCAGAGGTGTACCTGGGGTGTCTGAGGTGTACCTGGGAGTGTTAGAGGAGTACCTGGGGCATCAGAGGTGTACCTGGGAGAATCAGAGGTGTACCTAGAAGTGTCAGAGGTGTACCTGGGGTGTCAGTGGTGTACCTGGGAGTGTCATTGGTGTACCTGGGGTGTCTGAGGTGCACCTAGGAGTGCCAGTGGTGTACCTGGGAGTGTCAGAGGTGTACCTGGGAATGACAGAGGTGTACCTGCCAGTGTCAGTGGTGTACCTGGCAGTGTCAGAGGTGTACATGGGAGTGTCTGAGGTATACCTGGGAGTGTCAGAGGTGTACTTGGGAGTATCGGAGGTGTACCTGGGTGTGTCAGGAGGTGTACCTGGGAGTGTCAGAGGTGTACTTGCCAGTGTCGAGGTGTCCTGGGAGAGTCAGAGGTGTACCTGGGAGTGTCGGAGGTGTAACTGGAGTGTCAAAGGTACCTGGGCGTGTCAGAGGTGTACCTGGGGAGTGTCAGGGTGTACCTGAGAGTCAGAGATGTACCTGGCAGTATCAGAGGTGTACCTGGGTGTCTGAGGTGTACCTGGGGTGTCGGAGGTGTACCTGGGGGTGTCAGGGGTACCTGGGAGTGTCAGAGGTGTACCTGGGAGTGTCAGAGTGGCCTTGGGGTGTCTGACGTATGCCTGGAGTGTCAGGTACTGGGAGCATCAGAGGAGTACCTGGGAGTGTCAGAGGTGTACCTGGGAGTGTCAGAGGTGTAACTGGGAGGTGTCGGTGGTGTACCTGGGAGTGTCAGATGCACCTGGGGTGTCAGGGGTGTACCTGGAAGTATCGGAGGTGTACCTGGAGGTGTACCAGTGTCAGTGGTGTACCTGGCAGTGTCAGAGGTGTACATGGGAGTGTCTGAGGTGTACCTGGGAGTGTCAGAGGTGTACTTGGGAATCGGAGTGTACCTGTGTGTCAGAGGTGTACCTGGCAGTGTCAGAGGTGTGCCTGGGAGTGTCAGAGGTGTACCAGTGTCAGAGGTGTACCTGGCGTGTCAGAGGTATTACATGGGAGTGTCTGAGGTGTACCTGGGAGTGTCAGAGGATGGCCTTGGGAGTGTCAGAAGTGCAGCTGGGGAGTGTCTGGGGTGTACCTGGGGTGTCAGAGGTGTACCTGGGGTGTCTGGGAGGTGCCTGGGAGTGTCAGAGTTGTACCTGGGAGTGTGGAGGTGTGCCTGGGGTGCCAGGGTGCCTAGGAGTGTCAGTGGTGTGCCTGGGAGTGTCAGGTGTGTACCAGGGAGTGTCAGAGTTGTACCTGGGGGTGTCAGAGGGTACCTGGGAGTGTCAGAGGTGCACCTGGGAGTTTCTGAGGAGGTGTACCTGGGAGTGTCACAAGGTGAACCTGGGGTGCAGGGTGTACCTGGGTGTCAGTGTTGTACCTGGGAGTGATAGAGGTGTACCTGGGAATGTCTGAGGGTGTATCTGTCGTGGGGTGTCTGATCTGTACCTGGCAGTGTCAGCGGTGTGCCTGGGAGGCTGTCAGCGGGTGTACCTGAGAGAGTCACAGGGTACTGAGGTGTCAGAGGTGTACCTGGGAGTGTCAGAGGTGTACTGGGAGCGTCAAGGAGGAGTGCCTGGGAGCTTCAGAGGACTGCAGGAGTGTCAGGGTGTGCCTGGAAGTGTCAGAGGTGTGCCTGCAGGAGTGTCTGAGGAATTGTACAGGAGTGTCAGTGGTGTGCCTGGGGAGTGTGGGGTGCTGGGAGTGTCAGTGGTGTACAAGTGTCTGAGGTGTACTGGAAGTGTCGAAATGTGCCTGGGAGTGTCTGAGGGTGTACCTCAGGTGTCAGAGGTGTACCTGGGAGTGTCAGGGGTGCACAGGGTGTCAGAGGTGTGCCTGGAGGTGTAGAGGTGTACCTCGAAGTGTCAGAGGTGTGCCTGGGGAGTGTCTGAGGTGTACCTGGGAGTGTCAGTGGTGTGCCTGGGAGTGTCAGGGCTGTGCCTGGGAGTGTCAGTGGTGTGCCTGGGAGTGTCTGAGAGGTGTACCTGGAAGTGTCAGAAATGTGCCTGGGGAGTGTCTGAGGTGGCCTGGGGTGTCAGAGGTGTACCTGGGAGTGTCTGAGGTGTACCTAGGAATGTCAGAGGTGTACCTGGGGGTGTCAGGGTGTACCTGGGAGTGTCTGAGGTGTACTGGGGTGTCAGAGGAGTACTAGGAGCATCAGAGGTGTACTGGGAGTGTCAGAGGTGTACCTGGAAGTGTCAGAGGTGTGCCTGTGAGTGTCAGTTGTGCCTGGGAGTGTCATTGGTGTACCTGGGGTGTCTGAGGTGCACCTAGGGTGTCAGTGGTGTACCTGGGAGTGTCGAGATGTACCTGGGAATGACAGGAGGTGTACAGAGTGTCAGAGGTGTACCTGGGAATGTCAGGGGTGTACCTGGGGTGTCAGCGGTGTACCTGGGAGTGTCAGAAATTGGCCTGCCTGGGAGTATCGAGAATTGTACCTGGGTGTGTCAGAGGTATACCTGGGACTGCCA
>NW_024753446.1:0-23467 GCF_018991925.1 Homarus americanus | reverse complement strand
AATATTGTCGATATTACCACCCCGTTCTAGAATATGGGTCCAAATATCCAATACCTTGAGCAATTGTGTCAAGCAAGAGCGCCCCGGCATAAAACCGTGTTGGCAATCTTTTACAAGGTTGTTTAGTAGTAGATGTTCCATCGCTGCATCTCTGATAATACTCTCAAGTACTTTATATATTATGCTGGTCAGGCTCACCGGTCTATAGTTGTTCGTGGAGTGCCTATCGCCCTTCTTGAAGATAGGACTCACATAAGCCACTTTCCATTCACTGGGGACCATTTGTTCATCCAGGCATTTACAAAACAGAATCTTCAGGGCTCTGCAAGCTCGTTGCACAGCTCTCTTAGCACTCTAGGATGCACCATGTCAGGTCCAGGACTCTTATGGACCTTTAGCCTGGACAGTTTATTTCTAATACCCTCTTCTGTGAACACAATGTGGGTCAGTGCTGTGTCGAACCGTCTGTCCTCAAACGCAGGAAGGTTAGTTGCATCCTCTCTTGTGAACACTGAGAAAAAGAAGCTGTTCAATGCCTCAGCTTTATCCTGGTCAGAATCTGCGTAACTACCATCTTCAAGCCTCAGGTCTGATACTCCTACTCGCGTTTTCAATTTCGACTTTGCATAGCGGTAAAACGCCTTTGGGTTTGACTTGACCTCGCGTGCAACCAGCCTTTGGAACTCCTTTTCAGCCCTCCTACACTCTATCTTTGCTTGGTTTCTGGCTCTTGCATACATCCTCCTGTCTTGCTCATCGTTTGACCCAACCCACGTCTTGAATTTCTGGGTTTTCTTCTTAATTTTGTCGACCGCCGCATGGTTCATGTGTAGGGATCCCCTCGTATTTCTAGAAGCACTGGGTTTGGTCTTGGGTATATATTTATCGATCAAATGGGTCATTTTACTAGTTATGATATTCAGCGTAGTGTCTGCGTTCTTGTACCTTAATAAGTCAGGCCAGTTGATACCCCTCATCTCTTCCCTCATCCCATTGTAATTTCCCTTGTAATATTTGCACCTTGGCCTGGCCTTATCTTGAACTAGGTAACAGTTAAATCTGAATGACAACACTGTATGGTGACTGGTGCCAACTGGGGCAAGGTGTTCCAGTTTGGCCACCATACTCTCCTCGTTTGTTATGATGAGGTCAAGTGGCTTGGGTGTTTGCTCCCCTCTGTAATGTGTCGGGTCTCTCACATGTTGGAACAGAAAATTATCTCTCAGAGTTTCTACAAAAAGAGTAGCAGGATTATTCAAGTCATTCGGGGTTGACTCGTTTCTCCAGTCGATGTCGCCATAGTTAAAGTCCCCCATGATAAGGAGGTGGCTGGGGTTGAGCATCGCCGCATTGTTTATTAAGGTTCTTAAGTTCCTTTGATTTAGTGGGCCACAGTTCGGGGATCTGTAGATACACCCGACGATAAGTAAGTCCCCTCCCTTTAATTTAATTTTACACCACTTGGACTCTTCAAAGACATCCTCTCCCTGTACCCTCGCCTGGCTGGCTCTAAGGTCTTGCCTAGCGTAGATAACCACACCCCTCCTGCAGGATTCTTGAGTTAGGTTCGTAAATGAGTCATATCCAGCAATACTGAACTCACATTCCTCTGGGTCGATTCTCCTGTTCTTGTACAACAGTTCTACAACTCCTACAATATCTGGTTGGTGTACTCTTAGTAGTGTTTCAAACTCCTCCCTCTTATCAAGGAACGTGTCGGTATTAGTGTACATGACATTCAAGCCAGAATTTGTTCTCGGTAACGTCTCTGCTCTTAGTAATAAACCCGCTCCACCCACATTCTCAGAAGCTGCAGCATTTGCTAAGTACACTGTATTTTGCAGGGTGTGGTTAAAAATTTCATTGTTTACACGGCGCTCGTTCCCTCCTGTCCGGTAGGCTGAGCTGGTGCCGCCTCCCGGGTGGGGGGTTGAGTGGGTGGAGGGTGCACTGCTGCCCCCTGGCCCTGTGTCGGCACACTTGTTTCCACTACCCTCCCCCTGAGTATAACCCATGTGCACCTGTCCCCGTTCCTTCTCGACTCCTCCCTCCTCTGCTTCAAGTCCAGCAGGAGCTTCTTGTGCTGTTCCCTCTGCATTACCGTGCGGTCTGGGTGAATAAATACATCTCGAAATGCCTCGCTCCTTGCTAAGTTTTTTGCCTGCCGGATAACTTGCCATTTTTCCTCCTCACTCCCTAATGTGATCCTGAGGGGGCGAGGCTTAGCCCCCTGCTTTTGTCCCAGTCTCCTCACATCCTGAGGGGTTGCTGGAATCTTCAGAACCTCTGTGCAAATATTTTGAAACAGCACCTTGTCGTGTGTTTCCTTACTCACAGTTCCCTCTGCCTGGCTCTCTGGGACTCCAAAAACTATTACATTGTTCCTGCGCTGGAGCCGTTCCTGGTGTTCCTCCTCTCCCCTAACAGTAGGTCCGTTAATTTTCATTTCTTCGACACACTTTTTCAGAGTCCCAATCTGCTGTAGAACCTGTACTGATTCTGCATTACTCTCCGCCCCCCCCACCCGTGGCCCTCCTAATACGTCCGCATAGCTCCTCTTAGCAACCACCTCCATTCTATTAGCTACTTCCTCAGTCTTAGCAAGGATCTCTTTCTCAACTTGCTCCAGTTTGTCAACCAGCAGGGCTCCTGCTTCATCTATTTTCGTCCCTAGAGAACTCGTTCCCTTATGGATTGCAATCGCTTCATTCACCTTGACTATGCAGCCAGGGCAATACCAGCAACAGCCATCAAGCTTTACGGCAGTTAGTAACTTCCTAGACGTTGCATTAGTTAGGCCTGCATCCTCCATATCCGACGTCTCCCTGCAGTAATCACATACCAAACTCATGGTTGTTGTTGTTGTGGGGGGGGTGTAGACTGTGTATAGATCTACACCTATTTCAAAGAAAATAAAGAGAGAAAAAAGTACTTAGCTACTCTCTGTTGCCTATGGAGTTGTCGTCTGCGACTGCGTACCCTGTATCTCCCTGTGAATGGTGTATTGTAGGCACAGTTTCAGTCCTTGAGCAAGCACACAATCAACATAAAATAAAATTTAAAGTCTCTGTGGCACCTATGACACGACTTGGTTTCAGCTGGCACGGTGCCTTTCCAGCTTGCTTGCTAGTGAGCGCTCACTTTAAGTTATTTACAACTTCAGCGGTCACTGATGACACTATGAACTATCACTGTGTACACTGTATCTCCCTGTGAGTGGTGTATTATAAACACAGATTCAGTCCTTGAGCAAGCACACAAACAAAATAAAATTTAAAGTCTCTGTGGCACCTATGACACGAATAGGCTGGCAGTTGTCCTTACCAGCTCGATTGCCAATATGTATTCACTTTAAGTTATTATAGTCTCTTCTGCATTCACTGATGACAACTATGAACTGATTTAACTGAAGGCACAGTACTACACTCCCTGGTTGGCCTTTATCACAGCCGTGACCACAACACCCTAAAAAATAAAATAAAATAAAAGCTTTGTCATGTGTCATGAATTAATACACATATTTTCCTTATATGAGCACATTCATTAAAAGAAACATCGTTCTTCGAAGTTTGCCGTGAGTAATTAGTAAAAACTGTACAGCCGATAAATGAACCCAAAGGCTAGTCGGTGTTACTGCTAATAATTGCCCCACAACTTTGGATTTTCTTAATGTACCTATCATATAGTTGAGAAAATGTTAAGACACTATTCATTGTGTCGCAAATGACCTAGAACGGAGATATTTAATATTCTTCTGGGTGGTCTCCGCCACCCATTGGTAAGAAAGTTAGGTTAGGTAGGTTTTGTTACTGTTATAAACTACATAATAATAATTACGTTATTTCCGACGGTAATGAAGGTCATAATATGTAGCTTACCATAGAATTCTTTATGTTTTCTTCTTCTTTTTTATTGCATTAATTCTGATTCATGAAGTGGTTTAATTTCATATTTGGTATAGATTATTATGAAAATCTTAATTTGTTAGGCTTATGGATAATGATGTTCTACCTTATGAGTTTACAACCAATACAGGTTGAAAAAGTCTGGCTGCGATTATTATTTTTCACTATTTTACCCTATAATGTTTGTTACAGTAAATCTAATTTACTTTTCACATAGATAGAGGAGAATTTTTGGGGCTACAGCTACAATACTAGGTTAGGTTAGAATGTATTGAACTATTTCAATAGATTCCTTTCTATCTGTATGATTCCTACCAAATATAACATAGTAGCATACAGTGTATGTAACCACAGCTCACAGTAAGAAAGTTTTTTTTTTTTTTCTCTTGAAGGAGGCGGCCCCCAAATTGAAAATACATACACTGCAATTGAAGAAGCAGTTCTTCAACTCTTAGATCCAGTTTCTATACATGGGATTCCAGGGGATGTTGAAAGTGAAGAACCTATTAATGGTAATTCAGTCAAAATACTTTTCCAACCCCCTGATATATTTTGTTCTTTTCTGTCCTTGTTTTTATTTTTAAAAATACTTTGGGTGACCTAATTTCAGTTTTATCTTACTTTTGAAATACTGTATACTGAATTTGTGTATATTTTAAAAAAATAAACAACATAAGTTAGTTGGTTAAATTTCTAGCTTGGTTTATTGCTTCCCTAAGTTAGATATTAAATGTTGTTATAAATCATAGTTTAATTGAATAAATTGAGAAGTGAAAATATAAGAAATTTTACCGCTTGAACTAAATGATCTATATAATAATTAAACCAATTTGAAATATTGTAACCCAGTTTAATTTAGTTAATATTTACAATTAAAACTATTTTATACACTTACTTTTGGATGCTCAACACTTTTTCAGACCCATTTTTTCTTAAAACTTAAATATATTTTTGATTATAATATTTTAAGCATACCCTAAACATAGACTTAAATCAAGTTATTATATATTTCTTTCCAGAAGAAGAAAGAGAACAAACTTCCGGACCCTCAGGAGCTAGGTTTACGGCTCTTCGTTCAAGAGAGGACTCTATGTTAAGGCCCGTTCAAGAGAAAGAGGATTCTTCAACCATCGTGCTGACTGAGGATATACAGGAACATGACATAACAGTACCCATTGTGCTTTTAGAACCTGAAGCTTCGTCACATCAAAACATTCAGGAATCTTCATCATCCAAAACATATTTTGGAGAAAGATGTAGCTCAAGCAAGACTGGTAAACCTCTTGCTGCTACCACGGAACAGCAAAGTAGGTCTCTTACCCCTTCTGCCACAGCTGATGATAACCAGACTAGGTCAACTTTAACTGCTGGTCCCACTGATGAGCCGGGTTCATCTCAAATAGCAAGTTGGAGCAGAAGTGGCAGCAGGCCACGAACCCTTTCTGCCCTAAAAGATGCAAATCTTATTCCGGAGTTGCTTCAGGTTCAGTCACAAATGAGGGACTGTTTGGTTAAACTTGTTGCTAACACCGAGTGCATTGCATCTTCACTGCAAACCATTGCAAAAATTGTGCAGTCGAAAAATCCTACCCCATGATGCTGTTTGTGTTTAGGGTATGGGTATGTGGAGTTGTTTACTTCTAGAAGTCCTTTACTTTTTGTCAATGTGATAATAGCGTAGTTGAAAAGTCACAACACAAATTTTTCCTTTGAATGATTGTTATGAAAGAAGACAGGGCATGTTAAATAATTGTGTAACTTTCACTTGCACCCTATACTAGTCATGAGAATTTAACAGGAACATTAATCTCTCCATAAGTGAGTTAAAATCACAAAGGTAAGTGAAAGACATACACTTGTAAACTATTAACATGTGTTTCAGTGCTCCTAAGGATATTGTTTGCCCATGTTTTGGATAAAACTTCATACCGTAATCAAATTTATAACTTTGAAACCAGAGTCATGTACTTATTTTTATTTTTTAAATGTTCCTTTATTTTGTAATACGTAGTTGCTGTATTTTCCAGTTCAACTTGCTTTATTGATTAGTGAATATTTTATGGTTATGAATCAAGTAGGTTGAAACTGAAATAATGTTGCAATTTCACCAACAGCCTACTGTAATCATTGCTATTTACTGCACATGAACTTCTCCATAGAGCAAGTTGTTGGATTGGTTCTTTCAGAAGGATGTGCGGCCTCATGCTAAATTGTATAGCTTATCAAGCCAAGAGTTTGCTATTTTGTTTTCTTTATTACTTATAGTTGTACAGTATTTGGGTACAAGTTTATTTTAATATACAGGTATTGATGCAGCTACATTCTATTCATGAGAGTTCCTATAGAAATTTTAGACATATGAAAATTATACTGTATTCCATTTTTTAATCTTAAAAATGGCATCAATTACCAGTAGTTGTATTATTCTTTCAGAAGAATGTGGTGACCCATGTCAAATTGTGTAGCTTAACAAGGAAATAGTTGCAATATTTCATTATTGTTTAAATTTCTCAAATATGTTTTATATAATGTTTTTTTCTTCCATACTTGAGTGCCTTGGGTATTTAGTAGTATTAAAAGTATACTGTATTGTAATCAATTTTTCTAAAGAATATAGTACATACTGTATTTTCATATATCAAATGTTTATCATATGAAGGTAAAAGATAGCCAATTTTTTGTCTTTATATTTCATATTTTTTGTGTTTTTTTATCTTCTTCACCACTGACCAGCGCGTTAGCCGCTTGGGCGATCGGTCACGTCTCTGATTACTTTTCCTTTTCTTTTATCCTCTTCACCAAAAGATCGACTCGCTTAGAGCAAAAAAAATATCTGTGAATTGATATGTGCTTTTAATTCATGAACTAAACCAATTACTGTCTGCTTGGCCTGTCCCTGCCTTGGCAACACCTACAGCTGGATTGTCTATCTCTCCATCATTGTCGACCATGTCATGGGGAAGTGGTACCCTTCTCATTACACAATAATTGTGAAGAAGGATACTTGCAATTACAATTTTGGCAGGATCGTATTGAGGTGATCTGCCAGAACGGTGAAGGCATCTAAATCTTGATTTTAGGATCCCAAAAGTTTGCTCTACAACCACGCGTATTTTGGTATGGCTTCTGTTATACCTCACCTCTGCAGGTGTTGAGGGGTTTCCGAATGGTGTCATGAGGAATGGCTCTAATGGGTACCCACTGTCACCTATAACCACAAAAAATATAACTTATATAGCTGCATTATCAAACAATGAGGAATTATTTACTTGCTTCCATATAAACCTAGCCCTAAAGCACCATTATTGTAACCCTTTTTCAACAACCAACTGTAAGCCTAATAAAGAAATTAAGTGTGAGGCGCTAATTATGTATGTGCCGTCAAGTGTCTTAGCTTGTTTTGGGGAAAGTTATTAGGCTCAGCATAGGCTATATGGTCAGTGAGGTAGAAACTTAGTCGATATGCAAGGTTAGACCAAGCTTAAATAGTGTACCGTACCTTCAGTCTGCAAATCTATGCATTACCATGTACTGGGTGGTTAAGTAAGAGATACTTGGTTTAGGTTAGAGCTTAGACCTAGCCCCACTTAACATTAGAGGCTATTTAAACTTACCAAGCATATAAGTATCTAAAAAATCACCAGCCTCGGCGACGGAGAAGTAAGCAGTTGGCTCAGATGAAGGCTTCATGTGTGCTACCTGGATACTTGGTGCTGTAGCTTGTGATCAACCCGTCGGCATTAAATACTACTTGCACATAGAGAGAGTGGTATCGCTTCCTGTTTACATATGTTCCTTCATTTTCACTTGGTGCTTTTATAGGTATGTATGTTCCATCAATTCCACCAATGACTTGGAAAGTTTCTTATTCTGGCAAAACCATGCACAGTTCTTGCTATTTGTACATCACTTGTTGGCATCTTTATTTCAATTCTTGCCCTATCTGAGAGAATTTGGGTCACATCTCTAATAATTCTACTGACACTAACTTGGGTAAGACCAACTGTATCACCAAGTACATTTTGGAAGGTTCCACTTGCGTAAAATCTTAAGGCAACTAACGCTTGCGTGTGTGTGGGAACAGCACGAGATCTTGTCGTTCTTTGCCTTAAAAATTGGTCTAATTCTTCACACAGTCTTAATATTTCACGTCGAGGAAACCTTTATTTAGTATGCAAGTAGATTTTCATCGCTTATATTTATGGGATCTAAAGGGTCCCGATACCTTTGTTCACGTTGTAAAGCTCGATCATATAGATAAGCTAAAATCAACTCCATTGCAGGTAAAAAAAAAATGAGGTCCAAGTGTTGCGGCATCAATCTGCTGGAAAAAACAATGCACTAAAAATGGGGTTGTCCGGGGGTGGTTAGCAATACCTGTACATGTAATACTTTACAAGTTTGTTTGTTACAGTAGTGTTTTTATGTTGATACTAGCTTATTCCAAATTTTATCATTAGGCCTAGAATAGAAGGGTTATGCCTGTGAAAAAAAAATTCACTGCCTTAGGTCTTGCCTGGCTCTAAGGGATAAAATACTGAAAAATGCAGTGTGCTAAATTATCTGTACTGTACACATTTTAAAATGAATAAAATTGTTCAGTGCGAAAGTAAATAAGAGTGAAAAAAACATTTAAAAGACATCCTCTTGTCTCTTGTCTGTCAAATACTTGCATTTGAAGCTGCTTTCTGGTATGAACAGCAGCCGAAGGGTCTTTTGACCTGTGTTCATTTTACTAGGTAGTAATATCCGTTAGCCGGAATCCCTCAAACCCGGAACTTTCTGATAGCCGGAATTGAAATTCTCAAAAAATCATTCCCAAAGCATGATTTTGCAGAAAACTTATGGCTTAGGTAATGACTTTCAGAGGGGCACACTTTCCGGAAAATTATAAGAAAATTTTCCCAGATAACTGAGAAAATTCCAGAGATGGGGGGGGATCTTTTTCTGGGTTTGAGAGATGATGTAATGGGCAATTTCAGGAACTACTGATTAACATTTCTCCATTACCAGAAACATTCTGGGGATGAGGAATTTTTTCTGGATTTCAGATAATCGTCTCTACCCGGAAAACTCTCATTCACGGAAGTGCTCTTCACCAATTGTTCCGGCTAACAGAGATCTTACAGTATTTGGTGTTTTAGCCCTAATAGAATTTGGGTTGCTAACCCCTGGCCTAATGTTGGCCTGTGACAAGACCCATAAGCTAGACTAGGATAGCCTTATTCTTGGCCACTTCAAATAAATAGGTTATTGATAGCATAGCCTTGCCTAACCAAAATGACAAATCACTTTTCTTATACTGATTTAGCCTAGACCCTGGTGTTTTCCTTTCAAGGTTTGGGTAATTTGGTCTGAATTTGCTTGAAGTTCATAAAAAAAAAAGCAATACCGGTAAGTATATAAATAAGAAAGAAAAAAAGAGAACAAATATATGAAATAGGATATATATAGGATAAAGAAAATTGACCCTTACAACATAACATAAGCTCCAACCTATTGGTATAATATCCTCTTTAAATATTCTTCATGTTCAAACGAAACAACTAGGCTCCCAAGTTTAAACATTTGTTTGGCTAAGACTGAGAAAGCTGTCATATAGGCCCCTAACTTGATCAAGTTATTTGCAATCCATATTTTATGCCTAATATAATTTAATTTTGGCTAGCCTATGGACATTTAGAGCCTTTCATGTTATCATAAACCATATACATAAGAAAATAGGCGTAGGCTATTGGTTGAATATAAGAAAAAACAGGCGAAGTCTAGGCATGAATGTTCACTTGACCTCATATTTGCTTTCATTACTTGGGATATTTATGGCTATACAACATTAATAAGGTCTATCTGCAAGTTTACTCAGTCATAAAAAGTATTTGTACTCTAAGTGTGGACAACACAAACCTTCTGTTTTTTGTGAAAATTACTCGAAAAGTTGTAAGAAGCCAAAAGATGCGTCTCTTCCATTCTGCGACAAATAGAAACATTCGCGCCTCTTATCGTAAAAAAAAAAAGAATGTACGAAAAAGACAAACTAAAATATTATATTTAAGTATGTTGATGTACAAAACATTTTCTTCGTTATTCTATGATAAAACAAGTCTAGCAAGCATTATTACAACATATAGTACGGTATTATTTTTTTATGCAATCGGGAAATAGTGACTGCAGTACTATATCCGAGTTGAGAGTGTTACAGCATCTAAGGTGCTGTAAGTTATGCGATAGATTATGAGGTCACTTACGGAGTTCGATGCCAAATATTTGTTTGAGTACAGGAATACTGATTGGAGACTGTACAGTAAGTCCAGTTACGGGGTAAGCAAAGAGATACAGTCCCGGAAATATTTTTAATAATAATAATAATAATAATTAACGGTTTATTGAAAGAGTTTGGCAGCCAGAAGGCTGAAAATATACAGTTACATATTTGGGGAATGGGTTTCGAATTACAAATAATATACAAGTAACATAAGTGATACAAATAAGATATATAATAACTAGATGGGGGAAAAGCTCAAACTACAGTTCATTTCAACATAGTGACAGTGCAAGAAGTAGTCTGCGGCTCTGTGTCTGAAGGTCATAACATTTACGTGTGGGAACGGTTAGTAAATATAGCTACCCCAGGTATCAGATGCAAAAAATATGAAAACAATGATCTGGAAAAAGGATAAAAGTATCAGACCTATGTGAAGTGTTGGAAATGATCCAGAAACTATGCTTCAAAGAGAAGATCTTGTATACCTCGGTGTGAGCTTAATACACCTCGATAACCCATGTGACGAACAGTGCAATGATCAGAGGATCTTATGAATGTGTTCAACGATTGCAACGTGTGAGGGGAGAATCCCTAAATACAGATTAAAGTGAAGTGGGTATACCCACGCCTAGAAAACACGAGGCTAGGCCTTTGTTCGGGTTGGCACCTAGGCTGCCCCGGGCTATGGTGCTGAGTTATTGTTATAACCCAATGAATTTCCCCAGGAATTAGCAAACCAGACCCTTATTTTAGTATGTAATTTAGAATTAAGATATATAATTATAAGGCATAAAGTCACAATAGAGAGGAAAGTGTACAGTATATGTGAGAACCAGAATAATGTCAAAGTGAAAATTAAGGATTGGAAACTGTAGGCCTATATCAGTGAGACGCTAGCCATCACCCTTAGTGACACCCGACTTCTCACCAAAACAAGTTAGTGAACTCTATCGTACTTCATCGGCATTCAAGAGACTTATCTAGCAGATTTTACATCTTAAAACCTTGCCTAATAGAGTTGTAATAGTGTGTGGTGATAAAAGCCCCCACCACACAAATAGCCCTACTGAGTTAGACACTCATCCACCAATGATGGGGGCTGGTAGTGGTGTGTGGCTTGGTGATCCGGGGTCACCTCGCAGGCCTAGCGTTAGGGCCAGACGAGCCAGCTATGGGGGCCATAGGTAGTCTGACGGTCGGGTCTCACGAAGGTAACTGATCCTACTGGACCTCGGACATCTACCCAGCCATAGTGGATACAACATCCACCCTACAGACACGGCCTAGGCTGCGTTAGGGACCTATATGGGTGAAGGGGCGAGCACTTACTAACAGTGACAACGACATCACATTTCAGGGGACGTAAATATGACTTCACTCAGAGCATATCAACTACGTTACTGTAACACTTGCACAATCAACTATTAATTGGGTCAAATCACTTAAAGAAGGGCGAATTACAACACAGAGTGGAATGTCCTACCTGTATGGGTGAAGCCGAGCACTTACTAACAGTTGAAATACACTCAAAATAGGTCAGGTCTAGATTAATTTACTGTACACTCTGACGTTGAAACCGACCTATGAACTCGGTTTCATTCCCTACTATTATCCTCACTAACAATGCTCTGACTGAGCTATCAAAAGCAAAATTAAATTGATTACAAGGGTTGGATGGCAACAGGTCCCAACATACAGCGTCTTGCTACGAAATCCGCTGATTTTATTCAAAGCACCCTTTAGACAAAGACAGCCTATTGATGACGTCATCAAGGAAACAGAAAACGGGGGACGTTTCCACTGGGGGACTCGGAAGGTTTTGTGGACGTTTGAGCGTAATATGAATCCTTAAGGTTTTCAGGTTAGCCGTCATCACGATCATGACAGTACAATGCAGCTTGGTGCTGGGGAGTGGCAGTGTGGGTACAAGCGTGGAGTAGAGAGAGCTGGTTGGTGAGGGTGCTCAGAGGAGGTGTTGCTTGCTGCGGCTGTAGCTAGAAGGGGAGGTATCCACTACTCCCGTACACTATATTCATTCTCGAGTATGGTTACCAGAACTGAACTGCGTAATCCAAGTGAGGTCTCGAGCTCAAGATATAGTTTTAGGATGACCTCGCTAGTCTTGTAATTAACGCTCATTCCTTTCAAAGCATTCTTTATTTCCTCTACTACCAGGTTGGTTGGGCACAACCACCCAACTATCTGGCGTTTCATCCAGTGGATCCAAGCTGAAAATGCTGTTGTATCATCTCACATTATCAAAGAATTTCGTAGTGAGCCACCCAGGAAGCTCCAAAAACTTGTTTACAAGAACCTCCAGAGTCCAGACAAGGCTGAAGACCCTCTGTCGCAAGTCAGTCCAAAAATTTGTGCAAGGCGCTGGGTATAACAGTCGTTGGAAATCTTAAACAATAATATGCAATGTGACAATTTTTATTTGTTATTCATTTATGTACGAGTTTTCACTAACATACGGTAGAATGTTTCAGTTAAGGGTAATACAGTAAATGTTTTAAGTTATGACGTTGATATAACTTTAATTAAGTTTCAGTAACAAACGTTATAAAATTTTAGCGAAAACATGTCAATAAAAGTTAATGTGCCATTTTTTCTTAGTCTGATGATTATGCCTTTTTTTCCGGTGCCATATTTCCCTATTGCCATTTTATCTGTGCCATTTTTTACTACATTCGTGGAGGGTACCCGAGATACGGTGCTATAATATAACATGTGGTGCAATCTGATGTGTTGGGTGTTATGGTAAGAAGGAATGACCGAGGTAAGGAGGTTGTTATGAAGAATGAAGATGATAATAGTAGTTATTTGATGGAGGTCGTGTACTGGTTTGAAGTGTAATGAACATAATACAGGAGTAGTTATTTTGATGAAGGCCAACCAGATTTGTCGTGTGACTGGATGCCGTATGTTTTGGTTAAGAAATAAATTAGTTAAGTCAGGATTGGTGTTTAACACTTCCTCCCACTCGATTTGGTCAATGAAAAACCAAACCCAGTGCCTGGCTTGCTCTGCCAGCTACCTAAACAAGCTTGTAGTGGAATTCTCCCCTACAAACGCTGTTTGTCGCTGCCTAGCCGACCCCACCAATTCTCCAGTGTATACCTCGTGGTCTAGGTCAACCAGCGCCGCCATACATCACGGAGCGGGGATCAACTGCTAAGCCACGCCTACCCCCGCTATTTAAGACCTGACCTCGTGGTGATCTCTCTCTTTCTACCTACAGCCGCAGCCAGCAACACCTCCTCCGCCGCTGCCGCTGCCTGGCAGCCCTCGCTCCTCCTCCGCCTGCCTGTCGGTTCTCTCTCCCGCTGGCGAGCATGGCGACCCACAAGCTGTCCTTCTCTGAGCGTCCTCACCAACCAGCTCTCTCTACATCACGCTTGTAACCATGCTGCCTTCCCAGCACCAAGCTGTATTGTACATCCAATACAACATGTATATAGAGAGCACATTGTGAGTTTCCTTTCTCCATTCCATCCTGAGTGTGAACCAAACATCTCATACCTTAGAGCCAGCCAGGCGAGGGTACAGGGAGAGGATGTTTTTGAAGAGTCCAAGTGGTGTAAAATTAAATTAAAGGGAGGGGACTTACTTATCGTCGGGTGTATCTACAGATCCCCGAACTGTGGCCCAGTAAATCAAAGGAACTTAAGAACCTTAATAAACAATGCGGCGATGCTCAACCCCAGCCACCTCCTTATCATGGGGGACTTTAACTATGGCGACATCGACTGGAGAAACGAGTCAACCCCGAATGACTTGAATAATCCTGCTACTCTTTTTGTAGAAACTCTGAGAGATAATTTTCTGTTCCAACATGTGAGAGACCCGACACATTACAGAGGGGAGCAAACACCCAAGCCACTTGACCTCATCATAACAAACGAGGAGGGTATGGTGGCCAAACTGGAACACCTTGCCCCAGTTGGCACCAGTCACCATACAGTGTTGTCATTCAGATTTAACTGTTACCTAGTTCAAGATAAGGCCAGGCCAAGGTGCAAATATTACAAGGGAAATTACAATGGGATGAGGGAAGAGATGAGGGGTATCAACTGGCCTGACTTATTAAGGTACAAGAACGCAGACACTACGCTGAATATCATAACTAGTAAAATGACCCATTTGATCGATAAATATATACCCAAGACCAAACCCAGTGCTTCTAGGAATACGAGGGGATCCCTACACATGAACCATGCGGCGGTCGACAAAATTAAGAAGAAAACCCAGAAATTCAAGACGTGGGTTGGGTCAAACGATGAGCAAGACAGGAGGATGTATGCAAGAGCCAGAAACCAAGCAAAGATAGAGTGTAGGAGGGCTGAAAAGGAGTTCCAAAGGCTGGTTGCACGCGAGGTCAAGTCAAACCCAAAGGCGTTTTACCGCTATGCAAAGTCGAAATTGAAAACGCGAGTAGGAGTATCAGACCTGAGGCTTGAAGATGGTAGTTACGCAGATTCTGACCAGGATAAAGCTGAGGCATTGAACAGCTTCTTTTCCTCAGTGTTCACAAGAGAGGATGCAACTAACCTTCCTGCGTTTGAGGACAGACGGTTCGACACAGCACTGACCCACATTGTGTTCACAGAAGAGGGTATTAGAAATAAACTGTCCAGGCTAAAGGTCCATAAGAGTCCTGGACCTGACATGGTGCATCCTAGAGTGCTAAGGGAGCTGTGCAACGAGCTTGCAGAGCCCCTGAAGATTCTGTTTTGTAAATGCCTGGATGAACAAATGGTCCCCAGTGAATGGAAAGTGGCTTATGTGAGTCCTATCTTCAAGAAGGGCGATAGGTCACTCCACGAACAACTATAGACCGGTGAGCCTGACCAGCATAATATGTAAAGTACTTGAGAGTATTATCAGAGATGCAGCGATGGAACATCTACTACGAAACAACCTTGTAAAAGATTGCCAACACGGTTTTATGCCGGGGCGCTCTTGCTTGACACAATTGCTCAAGGTATTGGATATTTGGACCCATATTCTAGAACGGGGTGGTAATATCGACAATATTTACCTAGATTTTGCCAAGGCTTTCGACAGTGTACCCCACGAAAGGCTGAAAATCAAACTGGAAGGGTACGGAATTCGGGGAAATGTCCTAGCGTGGATAGAAGACTTTCTACATGACCGCAAGCAATGTGTGGTGATTAATGGCACGAAATCGTCATCTGTACCTGTAACAAGTGGGGTACCGCAGGGTAGTGTATTGGGCCCGCTGTTGTTTGTTTGTTTCATAAATGATATGCCTGACGTTGTACACTCCTCCATACAAATGTTTGCCGATGACGCCAAGTTATTTCGGGAAATTAAGAACCAAGCGGACTGTGAAGAGCTGCAGAAGGACCTCTGTGGGCTCCAGGAATGGTCGAAGGAATGGCTGCTGAGATTCAATGTCACGAAGTGTAAGAGGATGCACCTGGGGCGTACCAACGGTAAGGAGGCGTACCATATGTCCCAACGGGATGAAGAAAATGTACTAGTTGAGACTGTGTGTGAGAAGGACCTAGGTGTGTATGTTGACAATGAGCTGAAGTTCTCGGGCCATTGTGAGAAGAAGGTAAATCAGGCAAATAAATTATTGGGTCTTATAAGAAGGTCGTTCAGATATCTAGACGGTCCGTCCCTCGTGACGATCTTCAGGAGTGAAGTGCTTCCCCATCTGGAGTACTGTCACCCCATCTGGTCCCCGAGATATGCTAGGGACTGTCAGTTGGTTGAAAATGTTCAAAGGAGGGCCACCAAACTGGTGCCTGCACTTCGGCATCTCAGCTACCCTGAGAGATTGGAGCGCCTGAACTTGCCTAGCTTATACTACAGACGGGCAAGGGGGGACCTAGTTGAGGTTTATAAGCATCTCAGGGGGCACTACTCAGTTGAGTGTCCTTACTTGGAGCTGGCGGACGCTCGCCCCACAAGGGGTCACAACTCAAGATTGAAGAAGCCGCAAATCCAGAAAACCGTGAGGGCAAACTTTTTCGGAGTGAGGGTTGTAAACTCTTGGAACAATCTACCAGAGAGTGTTGTGACGGCACCGAGTGTGAGCTCTTTCAAGAGAAGACTTGACCAACACTGGAGCAGGTTCAGGTACATTCAGGAGCCGGTGCATGCCCAGTATTTGCCAACAGTGCATGACAGAGACGTGACCGATCGCCCGGGCGGCTAGCGAGCCGATCTTTTGGTGAAGAATATAAAGGAAAAGAGACGTGACCGATCGCCCAAGCGGCTAACAAGCCGATCAGTGGCGAAGAGGATAAAAGTAAAATATACTGTCCAGGGGGTCTGGTGGCAGCGACCTTAAAATTAAGAGTAGAGTTAAATTATCCCCTTAGGATTAGTGACTCCAGAATGGGCAGTATAAGACAACCTGTCCGAATGATTAATAAGATGATTAGTGGTAAAATATCAATATTAAAAATAAGTAATGAAATGATTACCGATGGTGAAGTTAAATCACCGTGAATATTAGAGTTGCCTTTAAAAATATATAACCATTTTCTCATACAAAAGACCATTCTCTATTAGTTTTGGCTTGTTCAATAGATGGCGCTTGTGTCGGATCTAAAGAAAACATCAGGAAGTGGAGCTTCTTTATATATTCCTTGGCATCATTATCCTCTGCCTCAGACGCTGTGGAGTTAACAACAACAACTGAGGAGACGTGAAGCCGCTGCCGTAATAACATGTTATGAGATCAAGACATCACGGACACATAACTGGTATGATATGGGGGAAGTCTAATGATTATTATAAGTCTTGTAGAAGTAGTGAGTGATTATTACAAGTGTTGTAGAATTAGTAGTGGGCGATTACACTGGGCTGCATTTGAAAAAAAAAATTCATGAGGTGCGAGGTTTCTTAGCTGATTCTTTATGTATTTTGCGTGCTGATTCCAAAAATGCCATTCATTTTGCCCAATCAGGTCAGATTTTTATGCTATGGGAATTAGGAAAAAATCGAAATTCTTAAATATGATGTCAAAATTTTTATGCAAAATATAGCATAAGAAATGTAACCACAACACATAGGACCAAAATATGTCAACTACATAGATGCCTTTACAGTTAGACATGCATAAATGGCTGTTGCAGAGAATTTCTTTGGTGGTTGGTGTCTGGGTCGTCCCGTTTCAGACACCAACAGTAGTCGGCGAGCATGTTGATATCCCAGCGACCCTGGTACCGCTCCTCCATTACACGGATATCTTGATGGAAGCGTTCTCCTTGTTCCTCACTCACATCACCACAGTTCTCTGGAAAGTAGTCCAAGTGGGAGCTGAGGAAGTGCATCTTGATGGACATGCGTGCACCAAGAACTTTGTAGCTCAGAAGTAGGTCCTCAACAACTCGTTCATACTCTGGACTTCTGTAGTTGCTAAGAAAATTGGAGACAATAGACTTAAAGGCATGCCAGGCTTTCTTCTCATTTACATCCATGCTGCAATCAAACTTGGGATCTTTGAAAAGCTCTCTGATCTGAGGGCCATCAAAAATTCCTGCATTCAGCTTTGCCTCACTGACTTTGGAAATTTTTCTTTCAGAAAATTGAAAGCCTGGCTTTTTTGTCCAGTGCCTTTACAAAGTTTTTGAACAGACCGAGCTTGATGTGCAGTGGCGGAAGAAGAATGTTCTGCGGATTCACCAGAGCATGGGCAACAACATTGTGAGAACCTGGAGTAAGTCCACTTCTTGCAGGCCAGTCACGTTGCATGTAGTGCTGCTTGTCTGCTCGACTATCCCACAGACAGAGGAAACATGCCATGTACCACCAGATGAAAAAGAAATTTAATTGTGAAAAAATATATGTAAAAAAACACGGACATATACTCTTTTCCTTTGCGTCACGGCGGACATTTAAATGGCCGGCGAGCACGTGGGTGTATTTAAATGCATCGTAAGGGCATTAAAACTGACCGAAATCTTTTCTGTGAGGCTTGCCAATGTCTCGGATGATTTTTTTTAATGAACGAATATGAGGACCCCATTTTGAGCGAAAAATGCCAATATTTTACCTGAATCTCCGCTTAAAATGCTATAGCACAAAATTCTGACCTGATTGAGCAAAATGGATAACATTTTTGAGATCAGCATGCAAAATACACCCATAAAAGCTTAATAATACACAAACCTCAAAAACTATGCAGGGCAGTGATTATTTATCAACACAAAATAAATATATGTTAAAACTACGTTTTGGTAGTGTGAAAGAGTGATTAAGGCGCGTGAGACGGATATTTAGAAAATATCTAAACCGCTGTCACCATGTAACAAATTTTATGTACCAAATTTTACTGTAACATATTTTATGTAACAAATTACTCTTTCTTAATAAGAGAGGGATGAATTAGGACTCGGTTACTGTATATATTGAATACTTTATATTAGGGTTTAACAGTTACACTTCAAAATAATAAACCTATTTTCCTAGCTAATTAGAGGGGCCACTTATCTCACAACAAATGGGAACTTAAGGATTTACCAAATAGAATACAGCTGCCATGTCGCCACCACAACGTCCCACACCTCTCTACACAAAATTCCAACACAGACTCTGCTTTTCAAACTGCGTCAGCCCACAAGGGATGCCACAACTTTCATGACGTCACGCCTCATAGGATTTCTCATTGGTCGAACACAGGCCTAAGGCCTTCATATTATTGGCTCGAAATTGGCGGGAACTCTCAGGTGGCGGTAACACAAGACATTGGTACTATATGCTGTATATATATATATATATATATATATATATATATATATATATATATATATATATATATATATATATATATTCACACCAGTATCGGTGTACTGTATTGCATTGTGTTTTTAATGTAGGCTAATACAGTATACAACATACATGGTATAGAAATCTTAAAAAAAAATACCTTTGCTTAAGGCTGAACATCTTCATTCCCTTAGCTGCAGTCTTCTTCCCCCACTGTGTGTGTGTGACTTGATGTGCCCATGCATACTTTTCTGTAGATTGGATCTTTTTCAGTATTGGCTGATTGCTCTTTAAAAAGGTATAGAAGTCACTGCAAGATGTTTCTCGGAAGTTGTACTGTACAGTCAGAATGCCTTTCATTGTTTCAACACTCAATTTGTTCCTTTCCTTTGTCCATTGACTTTGCATCAGTGAAAAAACTCTTTCTACATTTGCATTGTGAGATGATATAGCAAAGAAGAATTGTGCAATTCTGAGTGGCATTCAATGTTATTTGATTTTTCAAAGTATCTGGTCCACCTTTTATGTGTTGGTAGAATTTTTCCCCTGACACTGTCACCCTGTCTGATCCCCGAGATATGCTAGGGACTGTCAGTTGATTGAAAATGTCGAAAGGAGGGACACCAGACTGGTGCCTGCACTATGGGACCTCAGCTACCCTGAGAGATTAGGGCGGCTGCAATTTCCTAGCTTATGCTACATACGAACAAGGGAAGACCTAATTGAGGTGTATAAGCATCTCAAAGGGCACTACTCCGCCGAGTGCCCTTACCTGGAGCTGCCGGATGCCCGCCCCACAAGGAGTCACAGCTCAAGGTAGAAGAATACTCAGGCCCAGAAAACTGAGAGGGGTAATTTTTTCGGAGTGAGAGTTGTGAACTCTTGGAACAATCTAACAGAGTGTTGTGATGGCACTGAGTGTGAGCTCTTTCAAGACCAGACTTCACAAGCACTGGAGCAGATTCAGATAGATTTAGGAGCCAGTGCATGCCCAGTATTTGCCAACACTGCGTAACAGAGATGTGACCAATCGCCCAAGTGACTAACGAGCTAATCAGTGGTGAAGAGGATAAAAGTAAAAGTGTAGAACAACCAAAGAATCTGATAAAGAAAATGTGTTACCTAACATAACCTAACCTAAGATAATGTAATATAAGAAAATGATCTTAGAAAAAATATTTTTATTGAGTGTAGTCAATTTCCAGAATTCTGTGGTTGCTGTTTACTGCAATACAGTACAAGTACTTGTATTACTGAACATATTGGAATGTTTCCATGGTTATCACTTAGTTAATTATTTTATTTATTTTTTTGCATTTATATCATAAGTATATACATAAGTATTTTACAGTGGTGTTGATATACATACTGCAAATATGATAAAGGAGGGAAGCAGTACAAAATGGGTTATACAGTATTAAGGCGGGACAAGACGGCAGAGCTATTAGTATCATGTTGAGTTGGCAAATATGATTATTGCAATGGACTGCATACAGTTTCTTGTGCGCCAAGGACAGTGCAGGCAAACCACAATGTTAAACAGTAAGGCAGCTTGACCAAGGATAGCTGACAAAGCTGCCAGGTGCTTAGGTAAAGATTCGTTGGTAAATATGCATTTTCGGTGATAAAATTTCACTTATTGCCACTATACGAAATCGAAGTTAAAATTTAAGTTTTTCCGATGGATTAGGTTAGGTTGGTTGCTTCGATATGAGCTCTGTTGGGGGTTCTGAGGGCAGAACCCCCAACAGCCAGGGGGTTACGTACTGTAATATACATATCCTGAACAAGGGCAGTTAGGTCAGGTTAGGTTAGCACAGAAACTGATTTTGAGATGAAACCAAAGTTTATCCAATGGGTTTTTGGTTTTGGTGCAATTTTTTTACAAGTTGCCTATAATGTCCTACAATATTTTGGGGTCCAGTAGGGTCAGGATATATAGTGACTTTATATAGCGATTTTTTTATATCGCGGCTACCAAAATTATAGACATTTTCCTGTATATAACGATATTTTTTTTTATTTCACGAGGGAATTCGGGCAGGAAATATTTCAAATGTACCGCCATGGCAAACAAATGTGTTATTTGCTCACTAGAGGCGCCACCATGGCTGCTCACTCATGCATTCACGCTCGCCCGCTCAGTCTTTCTGAGTGAGTGACAAGTAAGCAGCCGACTCTGCTGCATATTACCACTTCTAAGGCGAGTGTAAATGGGTCGCTAGTTACGTGAAAAGTGAAGTGAAGAAAATGGAAAGCTTAATGGAAATGATTTAATAGTGTAACTAATATTTTTGGTGTTTGTTTTTGTAGGTGTGGGATTGTCAAGTGAGGGTGGCAGTGTGGCGTCTACTGCCGAGTCTGGTGTTACCAGGATGGTGTGTCAGCTGCTTAGTCTGGTGTTCCTTGATATTGATACTGACATTGAAATAGCCTGTTGTTCCCGAGTTTAGCGTTCGTTGGTGCTGTAGTTAGTAAGAAAATGAACTCGTTTAGTCACTTTTTTGAGCCTCCAAAATCTATCCCTATTTTTCCCATTGATTACATATAATTATATATCGCGATTTAGTATACAGTATAGCGAACATCATTGGACCATATCTTGCGATATACTGTATCCCGAGCCTACTCTATAGCTCGTCATTTCTAATGAAAATCTTATGAACGTTTCTTTCACAAAGATTTGTTTTCGAGAAAATACCATTAATTTGTTAGATTATGGGCAACTTGTAAAAATTTACCCTATGGTTTCCGATGGTTTTTGATGTGTTATGAACGAATTTGAACTTCATTTCTGGTGCAAATCAATAGTTACTGAGATAAGCTCCCACTTCCATCTGAGAATCTAGAAATTTGCAACTAAAATCAAGGTAAAAAGTGTTCAAAACACATAAGAAACCATTGGAAAAACAAAATCCTAACCAACCTAACCTAACCTGGTATTACAGTATTATTGTTTCAGTCATCCAGCGATTTTTAGGATTTTAAGTTTTGTAAGCAGTAGTTTAGACAACTCTAAGACACTTTTCTTATATAGCATTTCTTCCACTCATTATTAATTTCAGAGAAAATCGTAGTAAATTGTTGGAAAAGTGTTGTATTATTTCTAAGATCTCGTTTATGTTAACACTGTCCCAGAGAGCTCCTGTGTGTTCGTTTGTTGGTTAGTACCGTATGCTGTATTCCACATGTGCTTGAGTCTGACACATGCGCAGTTGTTCTTTGGACGTTGATTGGTGGGTATGATTTTCGTTCAACCAATCACAGCTTGGTATAGGCCCCTGCCACCACCTGCTTGAATTTGAATTCATTTCCAATGGCTGTGATGTTAAATATTTCGAAGCCATCTCCAGATTTCACAAAGAATATTGCGGTAAGGACAGAGAAGCATGGAAATTTCTCCACCAACACAGTGTATTGCCAACTGAGGTTACTTGTGTGTAGTTAGAAAGCTGACAAACACCATCTGTGGAGGGAACTGAAGGAGTGTGTGAAGCGATCTGGCAACAAGTGCACCTACTTCAAGCAGTACTTGGCGCACTACGCAGTGCAGCAAGGACAAGTTTCTACACCAGTTCTTCATCGCTACCAGCAAGGTCTACTCCTGCAGTCGGAGAAACAGTGACCAGTGACCCGAAAAATTCCAGGGATGGGGGAAATTTTTCCGGGTTGAAGAGATTATGTAATGGGCAATTTCTGGAAGTTTTGAGAAAATTTTTTACGTTACCCGGAAATTTTGGGGGATGGGGGAGTCTTTCGGGCTCTGTGAGAGTCGTTTCATTACCCAGAAATCTCTCATTCCCAGAAGTGGTCTGCACCAATTGTTCCAGTTAACGGAGATATCACTATAGTAGTAGCATGTCCTCGCTGAAAACTGGCCTGTGATTCTTTATTAAGATTATTAGTCTCACAGAATTGTGTTATCTGTCATTTAACAAGGATGTAAAAAACTTTCCTACACAAGAGTTAACCTCTATGATTATTTACTTCCCTTACATCACCTTTATTTTTATATATGGGAACTATGAGACTTATAAGCCACTCCTCTGGTAACTCTCCAGTATCAAACACATAGTTAAATAGCTTTATGTATAGTGGACATAACAGATGTTTAATATTCTTTATATATTCATTAATTATTTTGTCATTCCCCGGGGATTTATTGTTTTTATGATTGCCTATGCATTTCATTATTTTATCTTCTGTAATGTTATCATTTAATATATTATCCACACTCACATCTGTGACAATATCCAACCTGGAGTCATCTGCATAATCTCCTTCCTCAGCCAACCTTTTGAAATGAGTCAAGAATTTGTTTGTCATTACCAGAATATCCTGTTTTTTTTTAACACCCTGTAGAGTTTGCCAATACACTTTGGGTCTTTAGTTTTGAGTTCTTTAAACCTATTAATAATATTGCATTTTTCTTTTGCTTTAACTCTTTGAAGTTCACTCTTATGTGTCGTACTTTTTGTGCCAGATCTTTATAATTACAAAACAGGTGGCCTATCAAAAATCCGGCAACCGATAAACCGGAACCTTCAGTTTT
>NW_024753445.1:0-2735 GCF_018991925.1 Homarus americanus | reverse complement strand
AGGGTGTGGGAGGGCCGGGACCCTTCAGTGCCAAGAACCGGGGTGGAGGGCCCTGTACCCCCTTCAGTGCCATGAACCTGTGTGATGGCCGGTCACTTTAGTGACATGACCGGTGAGGGCTGAACCCCTTCAGGACATCACCCGGTGTGAGGGCCGGGCACCCTCCAGCACCATGGCCCAGGTGTGAGGGCCGGACACCCATTCAGTGACAAGACCCTGGGTGAGGGCCGGGCACCCCTCAGTGCCATGAACTGGGTGTGAGGGCCGGCACCTCTATGCTAATGAATCGGGTGTGAGTGCCGGGTACCCCTTCAGCACCATGGCCTGTGAGGGCCGGACACCCATTCAGTGACATGACCGGGGTGTGACGGCCAGAAACCCTTCAGTGACATGACCCGGGGTGTGAGGGCCGGGCACCCTTCAGTGCCATGAACTGGGGTGTGTGCTGGCACCCTTCAGCACTCATGGCCCGGGTGTGAGGGCCGGACACCCATTCAGTGACATGACCAGGGTGTGACGGGCAGGAACCCCTTAGTGACATGACCCGGGGTGTGAGGGCCGGGCACCCCCTCCAGCACCATGCCCCAGGGTGTGAGGGCCGGGCACTCCTTCACATGACCCGTGTGAGGCCGGGCACCCTTCACATGACCCGGTGTGAGGGCCGGGCACCTGCAGCACCATGACTGGACGTGAGTGCCAGGCACCCCATCAGTGCCATGACCTGTGGTGTGTGGCCGGGCTTTCAGTGCCATGACCCGGGAGTGACGCCGGGCACCCTTTCAGTGACATGAACAGGGGTGTGAGGGCCGGGCACCCCTAAGTGCCATGAAACGGGGTGTGAGTGCCGGGCACCCATACAGTGCTTTGATCCAGGGTGTGAGGGCCGGGCACCCCTCTCATAGACCCGGGATGTCAGGTCGGGCACCCCTCCAGCACCATGACCCGGTGTGTGAGGGCCGGACACCCCATCAGTGCCATGAACCTGGGCTGTGATGGCCGGGCACCCCTAAAATGCCATGAAACGGGTTAGGGCAGGGCACCCCTACAGTGTTATGAACTGGGGTGTGAGGGCCGGGCACCCTTCAGCACAATACCTGAGTGAGGGTGGGGCACACCTCCAGCACCATAGCCTGAGGTGTGAGGGCCAGACACCATCAGTGACATACCCGGGACGGCTGGTCTCCCCTTCAGTGACATGACCCGAGTGAGGGGGCTGGGCACCCTTCAGTGACATGACCCGGGTGTGAGGGCCGGGCACCCTCAGTGACATGTCCTGGGTGTGAGGCCGGGCACCCTCCAGAACCATGACCCGAGTGTGAGGGCCGGGCACCCTTTCAGTACTATGACTTGGGTGTGAGGGCCGGGCACCCCTTCAGTGTCATGAACCGGGGTGTGAGGGCCGGGCACCCTTTCAGTGCCATGAAACAGGGTGTGAGGGCCGGGCACCTTCAGTGTCATGAACCGGGGTGTGAGGGCTGGCACCCTTTCAGTGCCATGAAACAGGGTGTGAGGGTCAGGCACCCCTTCAGTGCCATGAATCGGGGTGTGAGAGCCGGGCACCCCTTCAGTACCATGACCCGGGGTGTGAGGGCCGGCACCCTCCAGCACCATGGCCCGGGGTGAGGGCCGGACACCCATTCAGTGACAAGACCTGGGCTGTGACGAACGACAGGCCTTCAGTGACATAACCCTGGGGTGTGAGGGACGGAACCCTTAGGGACATCACCCGGGGTGAGGGCCGGGCACCCCTCCAGCACCATGACCCGGAGTGAGGGCCGGGCACCCCTTCAGTGCCATGAACTGGGTGAGGCCGGGCACCCCTTAGTGCCATGAAACGGGGTGTGAGTGCGGGTACCCCTTCAGCACCATGGCCTGGGTGTGAGGGCCGACACCCATTCAGTGACATGACCCGGGGTGTGACGGCCAGAAACCCCTTCAGTGACATGACGCGGGGTGTGAGGGCTGGGCACCTCCAGCACCATGCCCCGGGGTGACGGCCACCCCTTCAGTGCCATGGACATGGGTGTGAGGGCCGTCACCCTTCAGTGACATGAACCGGTTTGTGAGGGCCGGGCACCCCATCAGTGACATGACCCGTGGTGTGAGGCCGGGCACCCATTCAGTGCCATGAACAGAGGTGTGAGGGCCGGGGACCCCTCCAGCACCATGACCTGAGGTGTGAGGGCCGGGCACCCCTTCAGTGCCATGAACAGGGGTATGAGGGCGGCACCCCTTCAGTGCCAAGAACTGGGGTGTGAGGGCCCTGCACCCCTTCAGTGACATGACACGGGGTGTGAGGGCCGGTCACCTTTAGTGACATGACCCGGGTGTGAGGGCCGGGGACCCTCCAGCACCATGACCCGGAGTGTGAGGCCGGGCACCTTCAGTGCCATGAACAGGGGGTGGAGGGCCGGGCACCCTTCAGTGCCATGAACCGGGTGTGAGGGCTGGCACCTTTCAGTGCCATGAAACGGGGTGTGAAGGCCGGGCACCCCTGCATTTCTGTGAACTGCGTGAGGGCCGGTCACCCTTCACATGACCCGGGTGTGAGGGCCGGGCACCCCTTCACATGACCCGGGGTGTGAGGGCCGGGCACCCCTTCACATGACCGGGGTGTGAGGGCCGGGCACCCATTCACATGACCCGGGGTGTGAGGCTGGGCACCCTTCATCACGACCTGGGTATGAGGGCCAAGCACCTTCAGCACCATGACTTGGGGTGTGAGGGCCGGGCAC
>NW_024753444.1:0-12958 GCF_018991925.1 Homarus americanus | reverse complement strand
GTCTGTCCGGCGAGGTCTAAGTCCTGGATGTTCCATTGTAAGAAGAGGAGGGAACGGCCTCCGGTGTGAGATGAGTCGGAGGGGCTAGACAGGGCTCCAGAGGAGGTACCAAATTCTGTTGAGAGAAATGGAGAGGGAGGAGTGGGAGAGCGAAGGATGGATCCTCCATCTCGGGAGATGGAAGGAGGCGGGTCATCAGGGCTTGCAAAGCGCGCCCCTGTTGGGTCAGGGTGTCCAGAATGAGTTGTTGTTGCTTCTGCAATGTCGCAATTGTTTTCACAAACAAGTCGAGTTGGGTTGAGAGAAGGTTGATTTGCTTGGAGTGGCGATCCAGACGGAGAGTGATTGTTTCCATAGAACCAACTTGGTGTACCTGTGCATGAGCTGGGGGTGGCGGCGAGGATTGCCGAGGGCCCGACTGGGCATGTGGTGGTGGTAGCGACGGAGAGGGACGGTGAGGGTTCAGTTGAGTAAGAGGTGGTGGTGCTGGTGAGAGACAGCGGGGGTCCGGGTGGGCAGGAGATGGTGGTGACTGTGTGGCAGGGCCGGCAACGACCTTGTTCCAAGAACGGTAGGGAGAGGCAGGGAGGGGAGAAAGGATGGGTGGTAGGGGTGATAGGGGGGATGGTAGAGGAGAGGAGACCAATGGGAAATCCTTGGTGGATGGAAGAGGCAGTGGTGGATAGGATTGAGGTTTGGTTGACAGGGTCTTCGTCAGAGACGAGGGCGGTGGTACAAGGTAAGTTTTCCCCGGGCGAGTGCCAGGACGCTGTGGGCAATTGGCATTCCAGGCGTGGTGACTGCCATGGCAATTGACGCACCGTGGAATAACTGGGATTTTGTTCTGAATTTTCGATTTGCATTCCACTGTGTCGTGAGGACCTGCACAGAAACCGCAGGCGACCATCCTCGTGCACTCCCAGGTGCGGTGTTTCCACGATTGGCAACGACCACAGATTTTCGAGGTTCCGATAAATCGGTCGAGAGGACAGTTGTGAATTGGTCCTACATTCACCTTCGGGGGGAGGGGGCCCACCCACCAGCCGATGAGTTCGTTGGATGGACGTTTGGAGACCGGGTTGATGCGGCGTTCCATGTCCAGTAGTTGTGGGAGAAGAGGGCGAAGATCGTCGATAGGGATCTCCCAGGGTACGTGGCGAACCATTACCTTGGTACGACGAGTTTCTGGGGTGATGATGGTGAACTTCAGCATCACCTCCCCCTGGGGAGCAGGAAAGCCCACCTGAGTGAGCAGGCGTACCGTCTCGTCCATTTGTGTGGTGACTATCACGGCTGTGGGACCTCGGCGGAGGCGAAGTGTTGAGTCCTGAAGTGGAGAGCAGTGACGGAAGAACCAGGTCGTCCGTGTGCTCAGAGGCAAGTCCCGAGGGAAGGCGAGACGACGAAGGCGCGACGGGGCAGGGAGACAAAGGGAATCCCCTATGTCCATCGTCGGCGGAGGGTCGGTCATTGAGCCACATGTAGGCTCACTTGGGGACCCTGATGACAGGAGTCCACCCTCTACAGCCCCAGAAGGGGTGCAAGGGGGAGCCGTGGCCCCTGCTGGAGACCCTGACTTCTGAGGTTTCTGCTTCTTCTTTGACGTGTCTTCAAGAAGAAAGTCGTCAGCATCACTGTCACCTACTGCCGCCGTTTCCAACGAACGGGAGCGTTTAACGGCGGGCATAGGACACGTTGGCAACACTGCAGTCAGGTGGAGTGGTAATGACGTCACACTATCACACTGCGCATGCGCAAACTTGAAAACTTTGCTCAGAGGGATCGGGTGGTAGGACCAGATGTTTTATCCCCAAAAAATGACAAAGTCCAAAAGTAACAAAAAAATATATGCCACTGTGCTGATAACTGGGTCTTACTATAGTTGTCTGCACAGGCTGGGATTGGTAGACTCTCTGAATTCGTCAGAAATACGAATTTTAAGGAGCAGTCTCTTACAGCCTTTGTTGACACTACGCACGCATGCGCGTTTTCCCAATATTGTCTATTTTCCATTGCTGTCGGATTTTTACCATTCCAGATTTTATTTTTTTGATACCCGAAATAAAATAGTATTCTGCAATTTCTTGGCCACACCCTTGCTGAGCCACATCATCAGCAACCTCATTCATTAAATACAACAATGGGATGGAATCCACATAAAACTTACATCATATCCAAGTTATTTTATGTCCTGAATACACTTCTTACATCTTAAAACTAAATCATCATCAAGAGGCACTTTAGAATTTAGAGCCAATAGAGCGCCTTTACTGTCAACAAACCCCAAACTGTCTTTTTCCTCACATTCTTAAGTCCCACATATACAACATAAAGTTCACCAGTGGTGCTGGAACTCATATCCCCAATTCTCTTGGATATTCTTTCTTCAACACTAATACCATATTAAAAAAATTCCCCAATAACAATGCCACATCCGGCCCGATTCCCATTAACTGAACCGTCACAGAACATTTGAATAACATTTTCCTTATGGTGCTCAGATATTTCCTCAAGGAGTACTTGCCGTAACTCAAAAGGATTACATTCTTTTTTTTTTTAAACTCTAGCTTATCCATTCTCACAGATACACTTTCCATAAACCAAGGTTTCCAATAAACTTTGTTTGGCAAAGGTACACACAAATATACAATATTATATTCACACAACAGCTGTCAAAGTGTTTTAGTATAAGTATTCATCTTAAAATTACGAGTAATTGCATTAGTAAATTTATCAACAGCAGACTTCAGATACCCATCACCACGCCTAATAAGCCTTAGAGTAGAAATGGCAGTCAACTCCTTAACTCTGTGTATTATGCTCGGGACATTTAGCCCATCCTCATAATCTCTATTATCGTTGTCCTTGGTCGACCAAGCACAATCCTCATTGCTTCATTCTGAATAAGCTCTAATGGCCTAAGATCTTTTCCTGAGCGAGAACTAGAACTGGAGCTGAATAATCAATGATACTCCTAACTGTCCTTAAGTTCATAGATCTTAAACTGGTACACCAACACCATTTACTCTGTATGACACAACTTTCAGAGGTTTTAGCCTCGCTGTACATATATTGTTGACATAAGTAATTTGAACCTTAACATTATTATTTATACCCACAAACATTCCAAGATATTTTTAACTGGATATTTTTTGCAATTTTATTCCATTTAGCCAAAATTCTTTTCCATTTACTGCCCTTGACTGATATTTGGTTATATTTTCATTAATGACCAGTCCCAAGGAGAGACAAAGATACTACACCTGATCAATGACCCTAGACATATCTTCCTCATTCTTACATTGGATCAGAATGTCATCAGCATAAATGATTACTTGGGACTCGCTCTGGAATTTGTAACTTGCTATTCTGTGCATAAGAATATTAAAAAGCATAGGCCTAAGAACGCCACCTTGTGGGGTACCCAACCCTAGACATTCTTCTTCCGATTCATGACCTTGAAACCAGACACTCGCTTTTCTGTTAGTTAAGTAATCTGTAATCCACATAAATAATTTCCCTTTTATACCTTTACTTACAAGACTTTCTAAGATCACCTCCTTATTTGCCTTATCAAAGCCACTTTTAAGGTCTACAAACAGTCTACAGTTGACATTAGCATTACTAAGACATTTAATCACACAATCTGTAGTGCTTTTACCCTTTAAAAATCCAAACAAATTACTAGACAAGAGAACACCAATAATCTATTTAACACCATTCGCTCCATCACTTAGATCGACAACATGTTAAGGATATGAGTCTATAATCACTATCACCATACAATCAGCGCCATTTTTCATTTCACTGGCAGTCTTCCATTCTCATATGACAAATTAAAGATCTAGAATTGGGTTGTCCTCCATACTTATAAGATAATTGATAACATCATAAGTTAGACCATCCCTGCCAGGAGCACTAGACTTCCCTCTCTTTACAGCATTCAGACTTTCCTCTTTAATAAAAGGAACACAGGTTTCCTCACTTACAGTACTTTGGATATTCACCAACCTTCTCCTCATAGATCTTGAATTCCTCAAGCAAATCTGAACATTACTTGGGAGACACTCATAATTAGATGCATAAACCAACTTATCCATTATCTATGGCGTCTGGATTGGGATGACCATTATATTTCTTCTCGACTCCTCTCACCATGTTCACACCATCCCAAACCTGATTCAAAGATCTTCATTGAGCGATCTCTCTTAAAAACCACTCCCATACATCCTTCCGGCTTTCTGGTTCACCTCTGTTGTACACTCTGCCACTTCAATCAGAGTTTCCCGGGTTTTTTTCATTGCTAGGATCTTTACTCCACTTACTTTGACATTTCTTCAGTACCTTATTCCACCCCTTTATTATCTTATCATTATAATACCTAGGCTTAGGTTTTGTGGTATTTCCATACTGTCTCCTTGGCTTATTCAAAATGGAGTCAATCACTCCTAACAAATCACCATAGAATATGTTTCATCTTTAGTTCCCAGCTTGTTGGCCTCTTTATACCACTCGCCGACTTTTGCTACTAATTCACTAAGTTACCTACTGTTATTGTATACCTTTTCCTATTGTTGACATAAAATATTTTGTTCAAATGAAGCTTCACTTTAATTGTAAAGTGATCACTCAAAAGCGTATTCACCATATCCAAATTTGCATGAACATCTAACATATTAAAAAGTATTGCATAATCAAGCCTCCCCCTTTAACATGTGTCGGCTCACCAGCTCCAAGGACCCTAGCACCTTCTATAGAGTCTAACCATTCCATTGTGATTTTGAGAACCTCTACTGCCAAGATTAGTGTGCCTAGCGTTCAGATCACCAGTTAGTAAACAATCATCAGCAACAATATTGTCCGGCAGATCATCAATGAATCATCCTGCACACAGTCATTAATAATGGACAGTGTAGCATCTTGAAGCGTAATACTAACACACAAATACTCGGTACCGTTATTTTTAGAGCGGAATGAAATGATGTTGGAATATCATCTTCGATATAAGTCGTCAAACATCTACAATTTACAGTCAAATCAGCTGGTAATTCAAAACTTTGATAACCTCTCAGTTGCAAAGATACTCCGTTTGTCCCAACCTCTTGCAAAGCTACGCCATCAACACTACTAGAAGGAACATCTGCATGAAGATCCGTTAGCCTTTTTTTCAAACTATTAACATTCCAGTAAATGAAGCTGACATTATGATCCACTAGAATAAATTTCCTCCTCATATTCTTCACCGAAATAAGAACATTCTTTTTGACGTCGTCCCTTGGATTTTCCATATATTCCTTAACAGAGTTCGTCAGGTCACCAAGCATTTCCTCGTTCACTACATTCTCTTTACAAACCGAACCAACTCTATTTCCTAACTGACTATCATTACTATTTTGCTCTACAATATTTGATTCCATCTCTACTAATGTTTCCTTTAAACTATCTGTATTAACAAGAGCAACATCACTATACGGCACAATATTCACCAAGCATTTCTTGATATCCAATACTGCTTGTTTGAGCTCATCAATCTCTCCTAGAATGTTAGTGGCTGTAAGGTTATTGCTCCCGTGACCTATGTGCTGCTGCATTACGCTGTTCCCACACATCTACACCACTTGGTGTCCCTGCAACATCGCTCCTTACAGCGTCACCTTTATCCTCTTCATTAGTGGACTCAGCTCGTGATTGTAATTGCTGAACTTTCGGTTTTTTAGGACACACCCACGAGCTGGCGTTGTGAGCCGCCCACAGATACACCCACGAGCTGGCGTTGTGAGCCGTCCACAGACACACCCACGAGCTGGCGTTGTGAGCCGCCCACAGACACACCCACGAGCTGGCGTTGTGAGCCGCCCACAGACACACCCACGAGCTGGCGTTGTGAGCCGCCCACAATGACAGCATTTGGGTGTAGTTTTCTCCCTTGCCTTAATCTTATCTCGTCATACTTTAGATTCATGTATTTTTCCACAGAATCTACACCAGTAAATCATTATGTCATTCCCACGCCATGTGCCCCCACTTAGAGCATATTACTGGAGATAGGTTGTAGACAGCAACCCTCTTACATCCCACAAAGACCTTCTCTGGCGCTGGACCTTTGATTAGCTGCGGCTTTGGTACTAGTTCTCCATCAATTTAAATTACACGTCTGTTGGCCCCAAACATTCTACCGTCATCCTCGGGGTGAAGGTAAACAGGGTGATCCAAAAGAATGATCTTGGTACACTTCCCAATGGACTACACGGACTTTTCCATCACTACATTCTTGGGTAAGTAAAGACGAGGCCTCCTTGATAAGTTGCTGCCGTCTACACCACCAATGGGGCTGACACTCGTTGTACTGATCATGGTTGAAGAATGACTCACACCATCAATGAGGCTTACACTCGTTGTACTGATCATGGTTGAAGAATGACTCACACCATCAATGGGGCTGACACTCGTTGTACTGATCATGGTTGAAGAATGACTCACACCATCTGTCGGGGCTGACACTCGTTGTACTGACCGCGGTTGAAGAATGACTCATACCATCAATGGGGCTTACACCTGGTACTGATCATGGCTGAAGAAATCGACCTGGCACCATCAATGGGGCTGGAGCACTTCCGTTGTAATTGATCATGGTTGAAGAATGACCCACACCATCAATGGGCCACACTCGTTGTACTGACTGCGGTTGAAGAATTGACCTACACTCATCAATGGGCTGAGCACTTCGTTGTACTGATCATGGTTGAAGAATGACTCACACCATCAATGGGGCTGACACTGCTGGTACTGACTGCGGTTGAAGAAACGACCTACACCATCAATGGGGCTTATACCGTTGCAATTGGATCAGGCGGTTAAAACGACTCACACCTGATCGTCGGGGCTTATACCGTTGTATCACTGATCATGGTTGGAAACAATGACCTACACCCATCAGGGCCACACTGTTGTACTGATCATGGCTGAAGAAACGACTCACACCATCAACAATGAGGCTTACACTCGTTGTACTGATCATGGTTGAAGAACGGACTCACACCATCAATGGGGGCTGACACTGGTAATTGATCATGGTTGAAGAATGACTCACACCATCAATGGGGCGAACACTCGTTGTACTGATCATGGTTGAAGAATGACTCACACCATCAATGGGGCGAACACTCGTTGTACTGATCATGGTTGAAGAATGACTCACACCATCAATGGGGCTTACACTCGTTGTACTGATCATGGTTGAAGAATGACTCACACCATCAATGAGGCTTACACTCGTTGTACTGATCATGGTTGAAGAATAACTCACACCATCAATGGGGCTGACACTCGTTGTACTGATCATGGTTGAAGAATGACTCACACCATCAATGGGGCTTACACTCGTTGTACTGATCATGGTTGAAGAATGACTCACACCATCAATGAGGCTAACACTCGTTGTACTGATCATGGTTGAAGAATGACTCACACCATCAATGAGGCTAACACTCGTTGTACTGATCATGGTTGAAGAATGACTCACACCATCAATGAGGCTTACACTCGTTGTACTGATCATGGTTGAAGAATGACTCACACCATCAATGGGACTTACACTCGTTGTACTGATCATATACAACGACTCACACTATCAATGCATTTACACTGTTGGTACTGATCATGGTGGTTGAAGAAAATGACTCCACACCCATCAATGGGGCTTACACCGTTGTACTGATCATGGCTGAAGAATGACTCACACCATCAATGGGGCTGACACTGTTGTACTGATCATGGTTGAAGAATGACTCACCACCAATCACACTGTTGTACTGATCATGAAGAAGAACACCACACCATCACGGGCTTACTCGTTGTACTGATCATGGTTGAAGAATGACTCACACCATCAATGAGGCTTACACTCGTTGTACTGATCATGGTTGAAGAATGACTCACACCATCAATGGGGCTTACACTCGTTGTACTGATCATGGTTGAAGAATGACTCACACCACCAATTTTCTTTCTCTTATCCACCAAGTGGGAAATATTATCTTCACTCCTTGTACCATCTCTAGTCCTCCTTTTATTCTTCTTTTTGCTCTTAACAACTTTAAACGGCTCTTGTTCTTCACACTCACTGCTGCTGGACAGCTCCAAGTCCTCCAGCAGTACCCGGGGCTACATTGCTGTGTCCACCACCCAATTCCGTCATTGTAGTAAGCGACCAGCTCGTTGAAACTCTTCAGTCACCCATGACAGTACGTGTCCAGTCAGGGTGGTGCAGGAGAGCGACCTGCGTTCAGGGAATGTTGAATAATAAGTGTCCGTGTGGACATCCAAAATATGCTAAATAGTTATGCAAGTGTAAAATTGCAGGACGAAGATATTGTGTTAACAATTTATGTGACTTATTGTAACTCGCCCTAGGGTAACACATATGAGTTTATATGTAAATAAGAACCTTTTCTACCACTTAATAAATGTTTATTATTAAGTAATGCATAAATTTATTATTATATTATTATATGTGAAATATTTATTATATATAAGAGGAAGATTAATGTTAATTAATGTTATTATAAAATATTTTGGTTGGTGGATCATTGTGAAGGGTAACTAATGTAGATAGATAAACATTAGTCTGAGGTGTTTATATACTCACTGTAGCTATATAAACAATGTATATAGAGAGTGAAGGTCTGTAACAATATAGGTATACAATGTACGTTCATATACAGAATTGGTATACATCATTACACATAAATAAGTATACATGTAAAGCACAATACTGTACACTGTATAAGTACATGCTATATACACTGGGTGTATTACCTACATGGTATGTATACTTGTAGGTACATAAACAGTGTACATAGTGTATAGGTACACAGTGTATATGTACTCTGTATGTATACTAACACTTTATGTATAATGATAAATACCAGCTGTGTATATATATATATACCTATAATGTTATATGTATTGTTACAGACCTTCACTCTCTATATACATTGTTTATATAGCTACAGTGAGTATATAAACACCTCAGACTAATGTTTATCTATCTACATTAGTTACCCTTCACAATGGTCCACCAACCAAAATATTTTATAATAACATTAATTAACATTAATCTTCCTCTTATATATAATAAAAATTTGAGATATAATAATATTATAATAAATTTACACAAGAGTTAATAATAAACATTTATTAAGTGGTGGAAAAGGTTCTTATTTACATATAAACTCATACGTGTTACTTTATGGTGAGTTACAATAAGTCACATAAATTGTTAACACTATATAACACAATACATTACATAACAGAAATTCATATTTTTAATGTCCAATTGGACTCTTACTTTCACCTTATCTGTTAGTCTTTGTTATTAAGGAATATATACATCGTTGTACTGTACACCAACACCGTGTTTACCGTTACCGTGGAAGATTAATGTTATTATAAAATATTTGGGTTGGTGGTCCATTGTGAAGGATGACTAATGTAATATATATATATATATATATATATATATATATATATATATATATATATATATATATATATATATATATATATACAGCAGAATCGCCGCCCTTCCGCTAGGCAACGGTAGGACCCCACCCTCCGAGAGGCGCCACGTTATCTCACGGCTCTTGTTCTTCACACTCACTGCTGCTGGTCAGCTCCAAGTCCTCCAGCAGTACCCTGGGCTACATTGCTGTGTCCACCACCCAATTCCGTCATTGCAGTAAGCGACCAGCTCGTTGAAGCTCTTCAGTCAGCCATGACAGTACGTGTCCAGCCAGGGTGGTGAAGGAGAGCGACCTGCACGCCCGACCAGTGCCAGAAAATCAACCAAAAATCAGTCAATCGTGGTGTCCGTGTGGACATCAAAAAATAAAGTAAGTAAACTTTTCTACAATGTTGACGAGTTTACAATTGATGTGACTTATTGTAACTCGCCATAAAGTAACACGTACGAGTTTATATGTAAATAAGAACCTTTTCCACCACTTAATAAATGTTTATTATTAACTAATGCATAAATTTATTATTATATTATTATTTGTAAAATATTTATTATATATAAGATGAGGATTAATATTAATTAATGTTATTATAAAATATTTTGGTTGGTGGACCATTGTGAAGGGTAACTAATGTAGATAGATAAACATTAGTCTGAGGTGTTTATATACTCACTGTAGCTATATAAACAATGTATATAGAGAGTGAAGGTCTGTAACAATACAGGTATACAATGTACGTTCATGGTGTCCGTGTGGACATCAAAAAATAAAGTAAGTAAACTTTTCTACCATGTTGACGAGTTTACAATTTATGTTACTTATTGTAACTCGCCATAAAGTAACACGTACGAGTTTATATGTAAATAAGATCCTTTTCCACCACCTAATAAATGTTTTTTATTACGTATTATATAAATTTAATATTATATTATTATTTGTTAAATATTTATTATATATAAGAGGAAGATTAATGTTAATTAATGTTATTATAAAATATTTTGGTTGGTGGACCATTGTGAAGGGTATATAAACAATGTATAGAGAGTGGCTGTCTGCAACAATATAGGCATATACGTACGTTCATATACAGAATTGGTATACATCATTACACATAAATAAGTATACATGTAAAGCACAATACCGTACACTGTATAAGTACATGCTATATACATTGGGCGTATCTACATGGTATGTATATCAGTAGTTACATAAACAGTGTATATAGTGTATAGGTACATATATGTATTTGCATGTATACAACACTTTATGTATAATGATAAATACTAGCTGTATATATATATATATTCTATAATATGTATTGTTACAGACCTTCACTCCCTATATACATTGTTTATATAGCTACAGTGAGTATATAAACACCTCAGACTAATGTTTATCTATCTACATTAGTTACCCTTCACAATGGTCCACCAACCAAAATATTTTATAATGACATAAATTAACATTAATCTTCCTCTTATATATAATAAATATTTTAGATGTAATATAATAATAAATTTATAAATTGTTTAATAATAAACATTTATTAAGTGGTGGAAAAGGTTCTTATTTACATATAAACTCATACGTGTTACTTTATGGTGAGTTACAATAAGTCACATAAATTGTTAACACTATATAACACAATACATTACATAACAGAAATTCATATTTTTAATGTCCAATTGGACTCTTACTTTCTCCTTATCTGTTAGTCTTTGTTATTAAGGAATATATACATCGTTGTACTGTACACCAACACCGTGTTTACCGTTACCGTGGAAGATTAATGTTATTATAAAATATTTGGGTTGGTGGTCCATTGTGAAGGATGACTAATGTAATATATATATATATATATATATATATATATATATATATATATATATATATATATATATATATATATACAGCAGAATCGCCGCCCTTCCGCTAGGCAACGGTAGGACGCCACCCTCCGGGAGGCGCCACGTTATCTCACGGCTCTTGTTCTTCACACTCACTGCTGCTGGACAGCTCCAAGTCCTCCAGCAGTACCCTGGGCTACATTGCTGTGTCCACCACCCAATTCCGTCATTGCAGTAAGCGACCAGCTCGTTGAAGCTCTTCAGTCAACCATGACAGTACGTGTCCAGCCAGGGTGGTGTAGGAGAGTGACCAGCGTTCAGGGAATGTTGAATTATAGTGTCCGTGTGGACATCCAAAATACATGAACATAAGTGTTCCTTAAAACTTAGGACGTTGTGGTAACAATTTATGTTATTTATTGTAACTCGCCATAAAGTAACACGTATGAGTTTATATGTAAATAAGAACCTTCTCCACCACTTAATAAATGTTTATTCTTAACTCCTGTATAAATTTATTATTATATTATTATATGTTAAATATTTATTATATATAAGAGGAAGATTAATGTTAATTAATGTTATTATAAAATATTTGGGTTGGTGGACCATTGTGAAGGATGACTAATATATATATATATATATATATATATATATATATATATATATATATATATATATATATATATATATATATATATATATATATATATATATATATATATATATATATATATATATACAGCAGAATCGCCGCCCTTCCGCTAGGCAACGGTAGGACGCCACCCTCCGGGAGGCGCCACGTTATCTCACGGCTCTTGTTCTTCACACTCACTGCTGCTGGACAGATCCAAGTCCTCCAGCAGTACCCGGGGCTACATTGCTGTGTCCACCACCCAATTCCGTCATTGTAGTAAGCGACCAGCTCGTTGAAGCTCTTCAGTCACCCATGACAGTACGTGTCCAGCCAGGGTGGTGTAGGAGAGTGACCTGCACGCCCGACCAGCGTTCAGGGAATGTTGAATTATAGTGTCCGTGTGGACATCCAAAAATAAAGTTAAGATAAAATTTTTCTACAATGTTAGAGAGTTTACAATTTATATTAATTATTGTAATTCGCCATAAAGTAACACGTATGAGTTTATATGTAAAAAAAAACTTTTTCCACCACTTAATAAATGTTTATTATTAACTATTACATAAATTTATTATAATATTATTATATGTCAAATGTTTTTTATATATAAAAGGAAGATTAATGTTAATTAATGTTATTATAAAATATTTTGGTTGGTGGACCATTGTGAAGGGTAACTAATGTAGATAGATAAACATTAGTCTGAGGTGTTTATATACTCACTGTAGCTATATAAACAATGTATATAGAGAGTGAAGGTCTGTAACAATACATATAACATTATAGGTATATATATATACACAGCTGGTATTTATCATTATACATAAAGTGTTAGTATACATACAGAGTACATATACACTGTGTACCTATACACTATGTACACTGTTTATGTACCTACAAGTATACATACCATGTAGGTAATACACCCAGTGTATATAGCATGTACTTATACA
>NW_024753443.1:0-7964 GCF_018991925.1 Homarus americanus | reverse complement strand
GTTTCTTTATACATCTTCGTTTTCCGTCATATTCCAGATGAATTTTTCTGCTCCATCTGTATTTCTTCTCTGCAACATCATCATTTTCAACATATTCCAGACGATTTTTCTGTTCATCTGCCGTCGGCCCCCTCCGGCCGGGATGAAAGCCGGTCCACTGCTTGGGCTGTCGTCTCCTTAGATGACTGTAAGGCAGGTTCCGCGGACCAGGGCTCGCCCTCTGTACGTGAGTGTCGGCGAGACCAAAGACCATCCTGTCTTACACCTTCCACAGTGGTGAATCCCTCCCTGGCTGGGCTCACCAGGGTTCGTTGTGTGGCGATCCATTCCACACTCCTTAACTTCCTAAAGTAGAAAAATATAAAATCTTCTTAATCCTAGACCAAGGGAGGACTTGAAAGAAGTGACGTGGTGTGTGGTGGGTTTCGTGCTGCCTTCATCAAGCTGCATTCATCATGCTGCTTTCATCATGCTGGTTCTTCTCTGCTCGTATGTACTGTGGTTGACGTCCGGCTGGCCATGGGTGGTACTGTGTGTGACATTTGACAGAGAAACAATCCTAAAGGGGGTGATGGATTAGTTGGAAGTGCATTCGCCAAAAAAAAAGTTCACTTTATATGTTAGGTCAATGTTTGGCAACTATCATTTCCGTCACGACAATGTTCTCATCAGGCTGGGTCGGGGAGTGAAGCTCTGCGCACTACACTGAATATCATTTATCACTGCGCGTCAAAGAGTACATCACAAATCATAATAGCATAAAAATACACTGAGTGAAGCTCTGCATTCATCGCAATATTACTTTATATTAACCATCATCATCAACACACAGCTTACGGGACAAAAGACGGGGGATTAGTGTGGTCAAGCGGCGGGGCGGGTCAGAAGGACGTGAGGTCACCCGAGCGGGGTGGGGCGAGGCGGGGCGAGGCGGGGCGGCGCGGGGCGAGGCGAGGCTGGCCAGGCCCAGCCAGGCTGGTGCGTTGCGGGTGAGGTGGGGAGGAGCCGAGGCGTGGTTGATCGGGCCAGACCGAGGCTTCGCGGGGCGGGGAGGTGCACGGAACGGAGGGGCGGGGCAGGGCAGGGCAGGGATGGGAGGAAGGGTAAGGAGGGTGAGGTAAGGATTAGGACAGGGAGGAGGATGTAGGTTAAAAGACATGTTAAGTTATAACAGTTAGTACAGATACCGCTTTCATCACTGAAACACAATGGCTACATTTAACACTGACCAACAATCAAACTGCACTTGGGCTACTGAGAATGCCACAGATAGCGGGTGACACTGAGAAATTACGTTTAGCACTGAACATATTTCTATTAAAAGTTCGCACATACCACTACAAGAGACATTTACTCGAGCTGTAACGGTGACACACTAGGACACTTTTCACCCTACTAGCAGGAACTTCTTATCACGCACTTTTGAACTAACGAGCCAGGTGCTATGGCTAACGGGGAAGGGCATGGGTTTACGTTAAGTACACTGTTACCAATAACAAGGGACGCGGGGGCGTGGGTTAACGTCATAGTTCGCTGCCGCCAATGTAATGAGACAGAATAAACAGAGAAGAGGAAGATATATATATATAGGAGAGAGTATAGAGTATAGGAATGTAAAGATAGGAAACTTGGTAGCGTGGCCTGGATGTTATTTGCACAGCGTCACTACGCTTATCTTATCTCGTATGTCAATACACATATATCACTTCTTAAAGGGACAGCTTGTTAAACACCTCTTCGATACAACTATTTATTAATTCACTCAATGGCATGGGCACATTAATATAATTATTATATCGGGGTACTAACACATTATGCTTTACGTTACTTGACACTGACTCTCGGACACACCTGAATGAATACACTTCCCACAGTAGGTAACTCACCCTAGGACGTTCTGACAAGACTCACGTGTACCCTGACGTAGGCCCAGTGAGTGCTTGGCTGGGCTGCCTCCTATGAGAGGCTTCTGCTTAGCTGGGGTCTGGTCGGGAAGTCCCCTTCCCGACCTGGGGAGAGGGTGAGCTTGACTCTGAGAATCTCCAGAGTAATGAGCGTCTCCTCAGAATGTTCAAATGACAACCAGGATCAGAATGATAATCAGAATGGTAATGGAATATGGAATGCCCGTGGACGGGACTGTAGGGCCTTTATATGGGGTTGGCCCAGCCGGCTTCTGACCTCTAACAATTAGCACTAAACTGGTTTGATCTGGTGGTGTGTGCAGGTGTGGTCCTGGCCAGGTGTCTTGGCTAGGTGCGGTTGTAGGTCACCCGCCTCACGTCATTAGCGGGCCAGGTCAAGTCCCTAGGATCGACCTGAGGTGTGTCAACCTGGAATGCGGTGGTACCACGAGGTGTACTTGCTGTTATATGTGACATAATTCTGGGCTGTAAGGTTTGGTCTGACAATCACTCATTACACCTCCCGCCAAGACCAAAGCTTCATCACAGAGACTGATGTCACATATAGACAGCAACATCACGTGTGGTATCAAAGATAATCCCTGGGGCGATAACATAGTTTCACATTCACAAACAACAATCTCATAGGTGTATGTTTTTCTACTGGCGCTAGTTTGATCTGACAAAGCTCACTATACCTCCCGCCAAGATCAAAGCTTCTATGCCAGGAGAAAAAGGAAACATAGCAAGTGAACATAGAATGAACAAATCCTTCATATGTAGCATAGTGTCCGAGGCAACCTTGCAAATCACATTCTACAAACAATAGCAGGTGTTACATTTCCTTATCAGCCCATGTCAAAATAATAATTCATCTCAGTCAGTAATATAGCTACAACATCGTGTTTCATAGTCCAAGACATTGATCAAATGAACTCATAGAAAAAAGTGAGACTAAAAAAAAGACATTCTTTGTAGTAAACATCAACAAAATCAGAGAAAATACTTCAAAATACAAAAAATGTTCCTACTTCACATATTAGGGTATTGATATCTTTTTATTATACATCAACAACATCAGTACATTAGTTGGGTCCAGCATAGCTCACGTCTTCCATCCAGCTGGTATCTGAAAAATAGGGGATGGCGGCAGCTCAGCAGCTGTAGTCGGTTGGTCCATCATCGGCTTTCTTGTGATGTCAGGACAGCACATCTTCTGTCTTCTTTCTTCACATAGCACGTCTTCTGTCTTCTTTCTTCACATACCGCACCTTGTAGGTCGTTTCTCCACACCTTCTGACTTCTTCTCACTTCCTCCTGGTTTCCATACTCTTCCAGACGAGTTTTCTGTCCCATCTGCGTTCTTCCTCTATACATCTTCATTTTCATATTCCAGATGAATTTTTCTGCTCCATCTGAGTTTCTTTATACATCTTCGTTTTCCGTCATATTCCAGATGAATTTTTCTGCTTCATCTGCATTTCTTCTCTGCAACATCATCATTTTCAACATATTCCAGACGATTTTCTGTTCATCTGCCGTCGGCCCCCTCCGGCCGGGATGAAGGCCGGTCCACTGCTTGGGCTGTCGTCTCCTTAGATGACTCATAAGGCAGGTTCCGCGGACCAGGGCTCGCTCTCCGTACGTGAGTGTCGGCGAGACCAAAGACCGTCCTGTCTTACACCTTTCACAGTGGTGAATCCCTCCCTGGCTGGGCTCACCAGGGTTCGTTGTGTGGCGATCCATTCCACACTCCTTAACTTCCTAAAGTAGAAAATATAAAATCTTCTTAATCCTAGACCAAGGGAGGACTTGAAAGAAGTGACGTGGTGTGTGGTGGGTTTCGTGCTGCCTTCATCAAGCTGCATTCATCACGCTGCTTTCATCATGCTGGTTCTTCTCTGCTCGTATGTACTGTGGTTGACGTCCGGCTGGCCATGGGTGGTACTGTGTGTGACATTTGACAGAGAAACAATCCTAAAGGGGTGATGGATTAGTTGGAAGTGCATTCGCAAAAAAAAGTTTACTTTATATGTTAGGTCAATGTTTGGCAACTATCATTTCCGTCACGACAATGTTCTCATCAGGTTGGGTCGGGGAGTGAAGCTCTGCGCACTACACTGAATATCATTTATCACTGCGCGTCAAAGAGTACATCACAAATCATAATAGCATAAAAATACACTGAGTGAAGCTCTGCATTCATCGCAATATTACTTTATATTAACCATCATCATCAACACACAGCTCACGGGACAAAAGACGGGGGATTAGTGTGGTCAAGCGGGGCGGGGCGGGTCAGAAGGACGTGAGGTCACCCGAGCGGGGTGGGGCGAGGCGAGGCTGCGCGGGGCGAGGCGAGGCTGGCCAGGCCCAGCCAGGCTGGTGCGTTGCGGGTGAGGTGGGGAGGAGCCGAGGCGTGGTTGATCGGGCCAAACCGAGGCTTCGCGGGGCGGGGAGGTGCACGGAACGGAGGGGCGGGCAGGGCGGGGCAGGGATGGGAGGAAGGGTAAGGAGGATGAGGTGAGGATTAGGACAGGGAGGAGGATGTAGGTTAAAAGACATGTTAAGTTATAACAGTTAGTACAGACACCGCTTTCATCACTGAAACACAATGGCTACATTTAACACTGACCAACAATCAAACTGTACTTGGGCTACTGAGAATGCCACAGATAGCGGGTGACACTGAGAAATTACGTTAAGCACTGAACATATTTCTATTAAAAATGCGCGCCTGCCACCACAAGAGACATTTACTCGCTGTAACGGTGACACACTAGGACACTTTTCACGCTACTACGCAGGAACTTCTTATTACGCACTTTTGAACTAACGAGCCAGGTGTTATGGCTAACGGGGGAGGGCGTGAGTTACGTTAAGTACGCTGGCACCATTGTAATGAGACACAATAAACAGAGAAGAGGAAGATATATATATATATAGGAGTAGAAATGTAAAGGTAGGAAACTTGGTAGCGTGGCCTGGATGTTATTTGCACAGCGTCACTACGCTTATCTTATCTCGTATGTCAATACACATATATCACTTCTTAAAGGGACAACTTGTTAAACACCTCTTCGATACAACTATTTATTACTTCACTCAATGACATGGACACATTAATATCACTATTATATCGGGGTACTAACACATCATGCTTTACGTTACTTGACACTGACTCTCGGACACACCTGAATGAATACACTTCCCACAGTAGGTAACTCACCCTAGGACGTTCTGACAAGACTCACGTGTACCCTGACGTAGGCCCAGTGAATGCTTGGCTGGGCTGCCTCCTATGAGAGGCTTCTGCTTAGCTGGGGTCTGGTCGGGAAGTCTCCCTCCCGACCTGGGGAGGGGACTTGCGTGACTGCTTAGTGAACCGAGTGACGACCCGAACGGGAGAGAGATGACAGCAACCAGAATGAGAATCAGTATGACCAAAGAATATGGAATGCCCGTGGACGGGACTGTAGGGCCTTTATATGGGGTCGGCCCAGCCGGCTTCTGACCTCTACCAATTAACACTAAACTGGTTTGATCTGGATAATTGTGTGCAGGTGTGGTCCTGGCCAGGTGTCTTGGCTAGGTGCGGTTGTAGGTCACCGGCTCATGTCATTAGCGGGCAAGGTCAAGTCCCTAGGGTCGACCTGAGGTGTGTCAACCCGGAATGCGGTGGTACCACGAGGTCTGTGGTGTACTCGCTGTTATATGTGACATAATTCTAAATAAATAACTTGATGTTCCACAATACATTTGTTTATACTCGATCAGGGGCCTGGTTATACCTTTCGATCATGGGCCTGTTATACTCGACTGTGTGTCTTTGCTGCCTAGATCGTGGGCCTTGGTTATACTCCGATCAGGGGCCTTTGTTATACTCCGGGATCATGGGCCTTGGTTATACCGATCAGGGCCTTGTTATACTCGATCAGGGCCCTTGCTATACTCTGCCGATCATGGGCCTTTTGTTATACTCTCGATCAGGGGCCTGTTATACCCGGATCAGGGCCTTGTTATACTCGCCTGGCGGGCCTTGTATACCGACTAAAGCCTGGCAGTTCTTTCGATCAGCCTTCGTTATACCTGCCCGCGGGCCTTTGTTCATACTCCGGGATCAGGCTTCGTTATACCTCGATCAGGGCCTTGTTGTAATCTCGACTCAGGGGCCTTATACCTGATCAGGGCTCTGTTATACTCCGGATCAGGGCCTGGTTATACCTCCGGATCAGCCTCGGCAGCCTGATCAGGGCCTTGGTTGTACTCGATCAGGGGCCTTGTTATACTCGATCAGGAGCCTTTGTTATACTCGATCAGGGGCCTTTGTTTACTCGATCAGGGGCCTTTGTTATACTCGATCAGGGGCCTTTGTTATACTCGATCAGGGGCCTTTGTTTTACTCGATCAGGGGCCTTTGTTTTACTCGATCAGGGGCCTTTGTTATACTCGATCAGGGGCCTTTGTTATACTCGATCAGGGGCCTTTGTTTTTCTCGATCAGGGGCCTTTGTTATACTCGATCAGGGGCCTTTGTTATACTCGATCAGGAGCCTTTGTTATACTCGATCAGGGGCCTTTGTTATACTCGATCAGGGGCCTTTGTTATACTAGATGTTGAACTAAGTTTAAATTACCTTAAAGTATTTTTAAATGGCGGTAAACTAACTTTAAAGTTTTCTGTCCCCTGAATATGGTAGGATTCTGCCCCAAGAGACGCAAGGAATCCGTCCCAGAATAGGGTAAGATTCCGCCCCAGAATATGGTAGGATTTTGCCCAAGGAGACGGTAGGATATCGCTCCATAAAGCGGTCGGATTCTGCGCCAGCACATGGTAGGATTCTGTCCCCAAAGACGGTAAGATTGTGCCCCAGAAAACGTTCGGATTCCGCTCTCAATACAGTAGGATTCCTCTCCAGAATACGGTAGAATTCTGCCCCAGAATACGGTAGAATTCTGCCCCAGTATACGGTAGGATTCTGCGTGAGAATATGGTAGGATTCCGCCTTCGAAGATGGTAGTAATCGGCCCAGAAGACAGTAGGATTTAGTCCCCAAAGACGGTTGAATTTTACCCGAGAAAACGGTAAGAATCCGCCCAAGAAGACAGTAGGATTCCGCCTCAGAATTAGGTAGGATTCCGTCCCAGAATACGCTAGCATTCTGCCCAAAGAGACGGTAGGATATCGCTCCAGAAAACGGTAGGATTCTGTGCCAGCAGACGGTAAGATTCTGTCCCCAAAGACGGTAAGATTTTGCCCCAGAAAACGCGCACATTCCGCCCAGAATACGGTAGAATTTCGCTCCAGAATACTGTAGAATTCTGCCACAGAATACGGTAGGATTCTGCGCCTGAATACAATAGGGTACCGCCCTAGAAGATGGTAGGAACCCGCTCCAGAAGACGGTGGGATTCTGCCACAGAATACGGTAGGATCCCGCCTCAGAAGATGGTAGGGTTCTGCACAAGAATTGGGTAGGATTCCGCCCCAGAATAGGCTAGGATTCCGCCCCAGAATAGGCTAGGATTCCGCCCTAGAATAGGCTAGGATTCCGCCCGTAATACGGTAGGATTCCGCCTCAGAATACGGCATGATTCCGCCCCAGAATAGGGTAGGATTCCACACCAGATGACGGTAGGATTCTGCGCAAGAATACGGTAGGATTCTACGACAGAAAACGGTAGGATTCTGCGCCAGAATAAGGTAGGATCTCGCCCGGGAAGATGATATGATATTGCCCTAAACAACGGCAGGATTCCACCCCCTAAGGGGGGTGTGTATTTTGACAATGAACTGAAGTTCTTGGGCCATTGCGAGAAGAAGGTAAATCAGGCCAATAATTTATTGGGTCTTATAAGAAGGTCCTTCAGTTATCAAGACGATCTTCAAGAGTGAAGCGCTTCCCCATCTGGAGTACTGTCACCCCGTCTGGTCCCCGAGATATGCTAGGGACTGTCAGATGATTGAAAATGTCCAAAGGAGGGCCACCAGACTGCTGCCTGCACTAAGGCACCTCGGCTACCCTGAGAGATTAGAGCGCCTGGAAATTATCTATCTATT